>NW_026512496.1:0-91871 GCF_027579735.1 Bombina bombina | reverse complement strand
CACATAGTGCTGACTGATGTGTTTAACCTCTTAGCACCAGTAACATAATGTCATTTTTGCATTAGAAAGTCTCTAAATATTTAATCACAAAATCAAGATGAATTTCCCACTGTAAGAATTACTGCAGTAATAAGCAGAATGATATTTTATACTACACTGTCACTGAGTCAACCTATGTCTAGTAATAAAAGTAGTTTAAAGTAAACTAAAACATTTGTGAGTCTTTCTAATATAAAAGCTGTCTCACCAGTGTTCTGAGATTATCTATACTATAATTGCGTTTGTAATGTCCGTCGCCGTCGGCAGTTGAGCACGCATCCTCAATGGAATGTTGGCAGAGCGAGGACCCTGACATATTCGGAATCCACCTGGATGCAGCGAAGGCAAACTGAGCATTAAAAAAGCAACACCTAATCGCCCACATTAAAGTATTTAAAAAACAAACAAACACCCGCATCAAGAATTAAATAAAAAACTAACCGCCTGCATCAAGTATTAAAAAAAAAAAACTAACCGCCCGCATCAAGTATTAAAAAAAAAAACTAACCCCCGCATCAAGTATTAAAAAAAAAAAAACTAACCGCCCGCATCAAGTATAAAAAAAAAAAAAAAGCCTGCATCAAGTATTAAAAAAAAACAAAAAAAAAGCCGGCACCAAATATTAAAAAAAAAACACAGCCCGCACGAAATATAAAAAAAAAAATCCTACACAAAGTATTAACTCCTAAACCGCAAAATGCCTATATCGCAATAAACCTATTTACCCTATTAACCCCTAAACCGCAAAACCTCTACATTGCAATAAACCTATTTACCCTATTAACCCCTAAACCACAAAACCCCTACATTGCAAGAAACCTATTTACCCTATTAACCCCTAAACCACAAAACCCCTACATCGCAATAAACCTATTTAACTTATTAACCCTTTAAACTGCAAAAAACCCACAACGCAAATAACTATTTAAATAACTAATGGCTAGATTATGAGTTTTGCGGTAAGAGCTGCTCAGTGCTAACTTGCAAGTTATTTGCACCGCTCATCTCCCTACAGTGCTGCTATTACAGGTTTACAAAAACCCGGCGTTAGCAGGCAAGAAGTGAGCGTTGAGCAAAATTGAGCTCCATACCGCACTCCAATGCCAGCGCCGCGGTGAGCTGGTTTTACGTGCTTGTACACGATTTCCCCATAGACATCAATGGGGAGAGCCGGCTGAAAAAAAAACAGCCAATAGGATTTTTTCACCTTTAATTCCGATTGGCTGATAGAATTCTGTCAGCCAATTGGAATCTAAGGGACGCCATCTTGGATGACGTCACTTAAAGGAACATTCATTCGTTGTTAGCCGTGAAAAGAAGAGGATGCTCCGCGATGGATGTCTTGAAGATGGAGTCGCTCCGCGCCGGATCGATGAAGATAGAAGATGCCGTCTGGATGAAGACTTCTGCCGGATTGGATGAAGACTTTGGCACGCTTGGATGAAGACTTCTGCCGGCTTCGATGAGGACTTCTGCCGCTTTGTTGAGGATTGATGTCGGGTCTTTTTAGATTAGGGGATTTGGGCACCGAAAAAGAGCTAAATGCCCTTTTAAGGGCAATGCCCATACAAATGCCCTTTTCAGGGCAATGGGGAGCTTAGGTTTTTTAGTTAGGATTTAATTTGGGGGGTTTGGTTGTGTGGGTGGTGGGTTTTACTTTTGGGGGGTTGTTTGTATTTTTATTTACAGGTAAAAGCTGATTTCTTTGGGGAAATGCCCCGCAAAAGGCCCTTTTAAGGGCTATTGGAAGTTTAGTTTAGGCTAGGGTTTTTTTTATTTGTGGGGGGGGGCATTTTTATTTTGATAGGGCTTTTAGATTAGGTGTAATTAGATTAAATATCTGATAATTTATTTTTTATTTTGTGTAATTTAGTGGGGTTTTATTTTGTAATTTAGTTAATTGTATTTAATTAATGCAATTTATTTAATTGTAGTGTAAGGTTAGGTGTTAGTGTAACTCAGGTTAGGTTTTATTTTACAAGTAAATTTGCATTTATTTTAGCTAGGTAGCTAGTAAATAGTTAATAACTATTTACTAACTAGTCTACCTAGTTAAAATAAATACAAACTTAGCTGTAAAATAAAAATAAACCTAAGATAGATACAATGTAACTATTAGTTATATTGTAGCTAGCTTAGGGTTTATTTTACAGTTAAGAATTTAGTTTTAAATAGGAATTATTTAGTTAATGATAGGAATTTTTTATTAGATTTATTATAATTATATTAAAGTAGGGGGTGTTAGGGTTAGACTTAGGGTTAGGTTTAGGGGTTTATAACTTTAGTATAGTGGCGGCGACGTTGGGGGCGGCAGATTAGGGGTTAATAAGTGTAGGTAGGTAGCAACGATGTCGGGAGCAGCAGATAAGGGGTTAATAATATTTAACTAATGTTTGAGATGTGGGAGTACGGCGGTTTAGGGGTTAATATGTTTATTATAGTGACGGCAATGTCCGGAGCGGCAGATTAGGGGTTGTTAGTTTTATTTTAGCGTTTGCGATGTGGGAGGGCCTCGGTTTAGAGGTTAATAGGTAGTTTATGGGTGTTAGTGTACTTTTTAGCACTTTAGTTATGAGTTTTATGTTACGGCGTTGTAGCATAAAACCCATAACTACTGACTTTCAGCTTACGGTATGGATCTTGAGGGTATAGGGTGTACCGCTCACTTTTTAGCCTCCCAGGCAAACTCGTAATACCGGCGCTGTGGAAGTCCCATTGAAAAAAGACTCTTTTAAAGCTGCAGTAGTTACGCTGCGTTCCAGCCAAAGAAGTGTGCGGTGCAGCTAAACCTGCAAGACTTGTAATACCAGCGGTAGTGAAAAAGAGCCTTAATGCTGTTTTTTCACTCATACCGCAAAGCACAGTACACTAACCTAATACCCCCTAACCTAACAACACCTAACCTATCACCCCCTAACCTAACAACCCCTAACCTAACACCCCATTAAATAAACCCAAATTACCTAAACTAATACATTCTAAAGTTACAAAAAAATAAAAAAATAAGTTTACAAACAATAAAAAAGCTAACATTACAGAAAATAAAAAAAATCAAATTACCAAATTTTACAAAATTAAACCTAATCCCTATGAAAATAAAAAAGACCCCCCAAAATAAAAACACCCCCTACTCTAATAATAAACTACCAGTAGCCCTTAAAAGGGCTTTTTGCAGGGCATTGTCCCAAGATAATCAGCTCTTTTACAAAAAATATACAAAGTCCCACCTAACATTAAACCCCCCCACCCCCCAAAATAAAAGAACCTAACACTAAAAAACCTAAACTACCCATTACCCTGGAAAGGGCATTTGTTTGGGCATTGCCCTTAAAAGGGCATTCAACTCTTTTTCTGCCCATCCCTAATCTAAATAAAACAAATCCCCCCAAAAAACCCTTAAAAAATCATAAGTCTAACCCCCAGGTTGGTACTCACGGTTCCTGAAGTCCGGCGGAGAAGGTCCTGTTCCAGGCGGTGAAGTCTTCTTCCAAGCGCAACCTCTTCTTCCAGGAACATCCTGTGCGGAGTGGAGCTGAAGACTGAAGACTGCGGAGCTGAAGACCGGCGACCCTGGAACTGAAGACCGGTGACCGCGGAGCCATGGAGCATGGAGGATCCTCTTTGTACGATCTCCGCCATACACTGAATAGTGAGTTCAAGGTACGAGATTAAAGATGGCGTCCCTTGAATTCCTATCGGCTGATTTGATTCTTCCAATTCAAATCAGCCAATAGGATGAAAGCTACTCAAATCCTATTGGCTATTTAAATTAGCCAATAGCATTAGAGCAAGTGAAATTCTATTGGCTGATTTGAATAGTCAATAACATTTCACTTGCTCTCATCCTATTGGCTAATTTAAACAGCTAATAGGATTTGAGTAGCTTTCATCCTATTGGCTGATATGAATTGGAAGAATCAAATCACCCAATAGGAATTCAAGGGACGCCATCTTTAATCACGTACCTTGAATTCACTATTCAGTGTACGGCAGAGATTGTATGAAGAGGATACTCCAAGCTCCGCGGTCGCCGGTCTTCAGTTCCAGAGTCGCCGGTCTTCAGCTCCGCAGTCTTCAGCTCCGCTCTGCGCAGGATGTTCCTGGAAGAAGTGGTTGCGCTTGGAAGAAGATTTCACCACCTGGAACAGGACCTTCTCTGTCGGACTTTAGGAACCGTGAGTACCAACCTGGGGGTTAGATTTAGGTTTTTTAAGGGTTTTTTGGGGGGATTTGTTTTATTTAGATTAGGGATGGGCAGAAAAAGAGCTAAATGCCCTTTTAAGGGCAATGCCCAAACAAATGCCCTTTTCAGGGCAATGGGTAGTTTAGGTTTTTTAGTGTTAGGTTCTTTTATTTTGGGGGGTGGGGGGATTTAATGTTAGGTGGGACTTTGTATATTTTTTGTAAAAGAGCTGATTATCTTGGGGCAATGCCCTGCAAAAAGCCCTTTTAAGGGCTACTGGTAGTTTATTCTTAGAGTAGGGGGTGTTTTTATTTTGGGAGGCTTTTTTATTTTCATAGGGATTAGGTTCAACTTTGTAAAATTTAGCAATATGATTTTTTTATTTTCTGTAATGTTAGCCTTTTTTATTTTTTGTAAACTTAGTTATTTTTTTATTTTTTGTAACTTTAGAATGTATTAGTTTAGGTAATTTGGGTTAATTTAAGGGGTGTTAGGTTAGGGGGAGTTAGGTTAGGGTGCTTAGTTATTTCTGTAGTTTATTATATAGAAAATATTTTTGATATATTTAACCCCTTAGTGACCAGAGCACTTTTCCATTTTCTGTCCGTTTGGGACCAAGGCTATTTTTACATTTCTGCGGTGTTTGTGTTTAGCTGAAATTTTCCTCTTACTCATTTACTCTACCCACACATATTATATACCGTTTTTCTCACCATTAAATGGACTTTCTAAAAATACCATTATTTTCATCATATCTTATCATTTACTATAAAAAAAATTATAAAATATGAGGAAAAATGGAAAAAAACACACTTTTTCTAACTTTGAACCCCAAAATCTGTTACATATCTACAACCACCAAAAAACACCCATGCTAAATTGTTTCTAAATTTTGTCCTGACTTTAGAAATACCCAATGTTTACATCTTCTTTGCTTTTTTTGTAACTTATAGGGCCATAAATACAAGTAGCACTTTGCTATTTTCAAACCATTTTTTTTCAAAATTAACGCTAGTTACATTAGAACACTAATATCTTTCAGGAATCCCTGAATATCCATTGACATGTATATATTTTTTTTTAGAAGACATCCCAAATTATTGATCTAGGCCCATTTTGGTATATTTCATGCCACCATTTCACCGCCAAATGCGATCAAATACAAAAAATTGTTCACTTTTTCACAAATTTTTTCACAAACTTTCAGTTTCTCACTGAAATTATTTACAAACTGCTTGTGCAATTATGGCATAAATGGTTGTAAATTCTTCTCTGGGATCCCCTTTGTTCAGAAATAGCAGACATATATGGCTTTGGCATTGCTTTTTGGTAATTAGAAGGCCGCTAAATGCCACTGCGCACCACACGTGTATTATGCCCAGCAGTGAAGGGGTTAATTAGGGAGCATGTAAGGAGCTTTTTGGGGTAATTTTAGCTTTAGTGTAGTGTAGTAGACAACCCCAAGTATTGATCTAGGCCCATTTTGGTATATTTCATGCCACCATTTCACCGCCAAATGCGATCAAATTAAAAAAAACGTAAAATTTTTCACAATTTTAGGTTTCTCACTGAAATAATTTACAAACAGCTTGTGCAATTATGGTACAAATGGTTGTAAATGCTTCTCTGGGATCCCCTTTGTTCAGAAATAGCAGACATATATGACTTTGGAGTTGCTTTTTGGTAATTAGAATGCTGCTAAATGGCGCTGCGCATCACACGTGTATTATGGCTAGCAGTGAAGGGGTTAATTAGGTAGCTTGTAGGGAGCTTGCAGGGTTAATTTTAGCTTTAGTGTAAAGATCAGCCTCCCACCTGAAACATCAGACCCCCTGATCCCTCCCAAACATCTCTCTTCCCTCCCCTACCCCACAAATGTCCCCGCCATCTTAAGTACTGGCAGAAACTCTGCCAGTACTAAAATAAAAGGTATATTTGGGCTTTTTTGTGCATTTTTTGTTAGCATATTTACATATGCTTCTGTGTAGGGATCCCCCTTAGCCCCCAACCTCACTGATCCCCCACTAAACAGCTCTCTAACCCTCCCCCTCTGACTTAATGTGCGCCATCTTGGGTACTGGCAGCTGTCTGCCAGTACCCAGTTTAGTGAAAAAAATGCTTTTTTTAAATAAAAAATGTCCCTTTTCTGTAGTGTAGCTTCCCCCCCCCCCCCCAAGACCAACCCCCCACCCCTTCCAGATCCCTTAGATGGTTAAAAAAAAAAAGTTTATTTCATTTTTTTTTTACTTTTCTTTAACTTTTTTTCTGTAGTGTAGCGGTTCCCACCCGCTCCCGCCCCGTGCACGCGCCCGCCCGCCACCCCTCGTGCACGCGCGCGCCCGTGCGCGCCCCCGTCGGCTCCGCTTCCGATCCCGCCCCCCTCCACCTTACACATCTCACGGATGGCCGCCCACCCGCCTCCCAAGTCGGCTCCCACCCACCAACGATACCGGCCATCGATGTCCGGTGCAGAGAGGGCCACAGAGTGGCTCTCTCTGCATCGGATGGCCAGACAGTGTTATTGCAGGATGCCTCGATATCGAGGCATCGCTGCAATAACCGGAAAGCAGCTGGAAGCGAGCAGGATCGCTTCCAGCTGCTTTCCACACCGAGGACGTGCAGGGTACGTCCTTGGTCGTTAACTGACATCCTTTAGAGGACGTACCCTGCACGTCCTCGGGCGTTAAGGGGTTAAGATAGTAGTCCATTAAAATTATAGCATTGCTACACCTGTAGCTTAAATATTTATATAAAAGAAGAGTTATAAAATAGGTTGTTTCTACATCTGTAAATAATTAGACTGCCCTCTGGGCAGGCTTATCGACTAGTATGCTTATAAAAGACATGTTGGCTGAATAATAAATACAAATATATGGCACCTGTATATTATACATGCCAATCTAATATATATATTTGATATAAATTAATTAATCAATAAATTCAAGCTAATAAACCTAGCAATAAAGTAGAAACGTTTAAGTATATTTTTAAAACAAAAACTATATCATAATCTGTAATTGGTGATCGTGTTTTTCGTATCGGTTTGTAAAAGTTCTCCTGGCAAATCCTCATTCATGCCGTACCTCTTTAGGGATCTGCAAATGAGAGAAGATAAAAAGAAATATACAGTCAATATCCAACTAACCTACAGCAAAGTGCTGGACAAGCTTTTATAGCAGTGCTCTAGCCCAGAAATACAAATACCAACCTACTTTTATTATCCGGTTTAGCTCGTTCTTTTGATCTCCTTTGTTAAAACTTAGCTCCTTTGTATAAGAGCATACTGAGGTAGACTCAGGAGCATGCACATAATGAGCACAATATGTATAATATTTTTACAAACACTGCAGCCATATATGGTTCAAGACCAGTCTCATATACTTAGTTACAATGAATTCCGTGTAAATGTGAAAATTAATATTTGAAGCTAAATTTCTCTGCTTTTAATTTATTTTACTGATGTTCAATTTTACATTTAAATGAAGGAACAAATATGGCCAGCAGTCCCTAGTTTTACATTTAATTAGATTTAGTTGTATGGAAACAGTTGCAGTTGTTAAATTATACAGAAGTACACTAACCTGATACAGTGAGTAGCCAATAGTAAGCAGGTCCTCTCCAATCTTTTTCTGTCTCCTGCGATTCTTTTGCATTAGACCAATAATAACAGTGCAGCACGGTTCATGAGCAGCGCCATCGTGATCGTCATCAGGTTCCTCCAGCTTAAGCCTAAACTGAGGGTTGGTCCAATATGTGTCTGTGTATAAGGAAGTCAGTATCATTATACAGCAATATAAAAGAACTGTTAGTAACATACAAACAGTAGGGGTTCAAAAACACCCCAGTCTTTCAGATTGCAACCCCATTGTGCAGATAAAGATGTACTAACCAATCCCTACCTGACAAAGTTTCCATGACTATTTAGCCACACCCCCAACAAGTCAGTAACAAATTTTGACCTGCTAACTCCGCCCACTGAATACATATCAACCCACCATGCTGATTCCATCCACAGGACTCTGACTCTGCCTACAGGCTAAGCGTTTGCTGTCATCCCTATTTACTGGTTTCTGGAACCACCACTGCATGTAAATAGTAAATACTCATCAGATTATTCTAAAATAACATCTGTACTTGCATATAATAAATCTGCAAAATGTGCCTGTCCATCACATTTTTTATTTTTTGCAAAATTATTTATTTATTTTTTTAAATCCACTGGCTAATATGGTTGTTTTGTATCTAATCGTTTCTTATAAAGTGGATTTCAGGCAAAGCCATTTCCAGCAAAAGAGAGAAGAAATGATCAGATGCTGTGAAAAATATTAAGAAAAATACAGACTATTAAAAAAAAATCCAAAATAGATTCAATTTACAAAAATAAAAAAGCATAAATTAAAGGATTTTACATCCTTAAAGGGACACTGAACCCATTTTTTTTTTCTAATTCAGTTTTCTAATTTACTCCTATTATCATTTTTTCTTCGTTCGCTTTCTATCTTTATTGAAAAAGAAGGCATCTAAGCTATTTTTTTGATCAGAACCCTGGACAGCACTTGTTTATTGGTGGGTTAAATTAATCCACCAATCAGCAAGAACAACCCAGATTGTTCACCAAAAATGGACCGGCATCTAAACTTACATTCTTGCTTTTCAAATAAAGATACCAAGAGAATGAAAAAAATGTGATAATAGAAGTAAATTAGAAAGTTGCTTAAAATTGCATGCTCTATCTGAATCATGAAAGGAAAAATTTGGGTTCAGTGTCCCTTTAAATACGTTAGTCTCCATTTGCTCTATTCCATTACACTGAGATTATGAATAATCTGAGCATAGATATATAGCTAGAAAAGGGACTCATATATAAAAAAAAAGTTTATGTAGACACATTTTAAAATGTTAAGATGTTACAAAGGATGTGATGAGATGCAAGACTACAGTATATCACTACAGGTATACCCCGCTCATACAGCGGGTTAGGGACCGGAGCCCCGCTGTAAAGTGAACATCGCCTTAAAGTGAAACAAGGCAGTTTTAGCTTTCTTTTCACTTGCCAGTGTGTTTAAAAACTTGAAAACCTGTTCGAACTAACTTATATTAGGGGTGCAATAGTGCTATGTTTAGTTTAACACTAGCAGAGCACAGTATTCAATAAATACTGTACCTGTAAAATAGTGACAATTAATGTAGTAAAATTTGCCAGACTATAACACTGAGACACAGCATAACAAAATGGTGCCAGTCACTTTTCTTGCAATCTCACGATGATTACAGTACTGTTTCAAAATCCTTGGAGGTTGAACTTCAGCTCCACAAAGCGCTGTATTAGCGAAGCGCTGTAAAGTGTAGCGCTGTAAAGTGGGGTATACCTGTATATATATATATATATATATATATATATATATATATATATATATATATATATACAGTATATATCTTTATGGTTCCATTTATAAGCATATACCTTGCACCAGCTCAGCAATGTCCAATATTTAGTCTCTCCCACATACACAGTAGATGTTAATACTTTTGGTCTGGATTAAAGGGCCATTAAACACTAAATAAATGTAATAATAATTGTATTGAGATTATTCCTTGCCTCCCTCTAGTCATAGGAACCGTCATGTTGAAATCTAGTTTTCTCTCAGCTAGATTACGAGTTTTGCGTTATGAGTATAACGCTGCTTTTTCAATATTGCTGCTATTACGAATCTTGTAGGTACAGCTGTACAGCACACTTTTTTGGCCATCATGCAAAGTAACTACCGCACCTTTCATAAAGTCCTTTTTCAATGGGACTTCCATAGCGCCGGTATTACGAGTTTTGCATGTCCAGCCAAAAAGTGAGCGGTACAGCCTATACCGACAAGATTCGTACCGCCATCTAAAGTCAGTAGTTATGGGTTTTACGTTACAAAGCTGTAGCATAAAACTCATAACTAAAGTGTTACAAAGTACACTGACACCCATAAACTACCTATTAACCCCTAAACCGAGGACCTCCTGCATCACAAACACTAAAATAAAATTATTAACCCCTAATCTGCCGCTCCGGACATCGCTGCCACTATAATAAACATATTAACCACTAAACCGCCGCACTCCCGCATCGCAAACTCTAGTTAAATATTATTAACGGATAAAACTATAACTGTCTGGTTGGAAAGGGAAACAAGCTCACCGTTAAAACAATTTCCCAAAAGTGTTTAATATGCTAAATACAAAGGTAAGGTGGCACAATATACAATTGCTAGTTCCCCAAATTGTAGGAGTCAAAGAGACAAAAAATATACATATATAGTATATTATGTGTATATCTTTTATAAAAAGGGGTACTGTGTACTTCTGTTATATATGACCCATACTCAAGAAAATATATAAAATAAATGAATTTATTATTATATTTGTAGGCTTACAATATTAATTGGAACAATGCATAAAAACAGATATTGTAAACAATATGGAAAACTTAGTCTAGACACCGGTGTCGATATATATTATATCTAATTGGGACATAAAACAATTAAAGAATACCTATGCTAAAAAGAGACCTTATAGGTTGACAATCTGTATCTATACACAATTATTTAACCTTATGTGCTTCTATCAGACTCTCTATGACCTAGATTTGGAGTTTGGCGTTAGCCGTGAAAACCAGCGTTAGAGGCTCCTAACGCTGGTTTTAGGCTACCGCCGGTATTTGGAGTCACTCAAAATAGGGTCTAACGCTCACTTTTCAGCCGCGACTTTTCCATACCGTAGATCCCCTTACGTCAATTGCGTATCCTATCTTTTCAATGGGATCTTTCTAATTCCGGTATTTAGAGTCGTTTCTGAAGTGAGCGTTAGACATCTAACGACAAAACTCCAGCCGCAGGAAAAAAGTCAGTAGTTAAGAGCTTTCTGGGCTAACGCCGGTTTATAAAGCTCTTAACTACTGTACTCTAAAGTACACTAACACCCATAAACTACCTATGTACCCCTAAACCGAGGTCCCCCCACATCGCCGACACTCGAATAATTTTTTGTAACCCCTAATCTGCCGACCGCCACCTACGTTATACTTATGTACCCCTAATCTGCTGCCCCTAACACCGCCGACCCCTGTATTATATTTATTAACCTCTAATCTGCCCCCCACAACGTCGCCGCCAGCTACCTACAATAATTAACCCCTAATCTGCCGACCGCAAAGCGCCGCCACCTACATTATAGCTATGTACCCCTAATCTGCTGCCCCTAACATCGCCGACCCCTATATTATATTTATTAACCCCTAATCTGCCCCCCTCAACGTCGCCTCCACCTGCCTACACTTATTAACCCCTAATCTGCCGAGCGGACCTGAGCGCTACTATAATAAAGTTATTAACCCCTAATCCGCCTCACTAACCCTATAATAAATAGTATTAACCCCTAATCTGCCCTTCCTAACATCGCCGACACCTAACTTCAATTATTAACCCCTAATCTGCCGACCGGAGCTCACCGCTATTCTAATAAATGTATTAACCCCTAAAGCTAAGTCTAACCCTAACACTGACACCCCCCTAAATTAAATATAATTTAAATCTAACGAAATTAATTAACCCCTAATCTGCCGACCGCAAAGCGCCGCCACCTACATTATAGCTATGTACCCCTAATCTGCTGCCCCTAACATCGCCGACCCCTATATTATATTTATTAACCCCTAATCTGCCCCCCTCAACGTCGCCTCCACCTGCCTACACTTATTAACCCCTAATCTGCCGAGCGGACCTGAGCGCTACTATAATAAAGTTATTAACCCCTAATCCGCCTCACTAACCCTATAATAAATAGTATTAACCCCTAATCTGCCCTTCCTAACATCGCCGACACCTAACTTCAATTATTAACCCCTAATCTGCCGACCGGAGCTCACCGCTATTCTAATAAATGTATTAACCCCTAAAGCTAAGTCTAACCCTAACACTAACACCCCCCTAAATTAAATATAATTTAAATCTAACGAAATTAATTAACTCTTATTAAATAAATTATTCCTATTTAAAGCTAAATACTTACCTGTAAAATAAACCCTAATATAGCTACAATATAAATTATAATTACATTGTAGCTATTTTAGGATTAATATTTATTTTACAGGCAACTTTGTAATTATTTTAACCAGGTACAATAGCTATTAAATAGTTAAGAACTATTTAATAGCTAAAATAGTTAAAATAATTACAAATTTACCTGTAAAATAAATCCTAACCTAAGTTACAATTAAACCTAACACTACACTATAAATAAATTAATTAAATAAACTACCTACAATTACCTACAATTAACCTAACACTACACTATCAATAAATTAATTAAATACAATTCCTACAAATAAATACAATTAAATAAACTAGCTAAAGTACAAAAAATAAAAAAGAACTAAGTTACAAAAAATAAAAAAATATTTACAAACATAAGAAAAATATTACAACAATTTTAAACTAATTACACCTACTCTAAGCCCCCTAATAAAATAACAAAGACCCCCAAAATAACAAAATGCCCTACCCTATTCTAAATTACTACATTTCAAAGCTCTTTTACCTTACCAGCCCTGAACAGAGCCCTTTGCGGGGCATGCCCCAAGAAATTCAGCTCTTTTGCCTGTAAAAAAAAACATACAATACCCCCCCCCAACATTACAACCCACCACCCACATACCCCTAATCTAACCCAAACCCCCCTTAAATAAACCTAACACTAAGCCCCTGAAGATCTTCCTACCTTGTCTTCACCCTACCAGGTTCACTGATCCGTCCTGAAGAGCTCCTCCGATGTCCTAATCCAAGCCCAAGCGGGGGGCTGAAGAGGTCCATGATCCGGCTGAAGTCTTCATCCAAGCGGGAGCTGAAGAGGTCCATGATCCGGCTGAAGTCTTCATCCAAGCGGGAGCTGAAGAGGTCCATGATCCGGATGAAGTCTTCTATCAAAGGCATCTTCAATCTTCTTTCTTCCGGATCCATCTTGCAGACCTCCGACGCGGAAAACATCCTCTTCTCCCGACGCCTACTAGCCGAATGACGGTTCCTTTAAGGGACGTCATCCAAGATGGCGTCCCTCGAATTCCGATTGGCTGATAGGATTCTATCAGCCAATCGGAATTAAGGTAGGAATATTCTGATTGGCTGATGGAATCAGCCAATCAGAATCAAGATCAATCCGATTGGCTGATCCAATCAGCCAATCAGATTGAGCTCGCATTCTATTGGCTGATCGGAACAGCCAATAGAACGCAAGCTCAATCTGATTGGCTGATCGAATCAGCCAATCGGATTGAACTTGATTCTGATTGGCTGATTCCATCAGCCAATCAGAATATTCCTACCTTAATTCCGATTGACTGATAGAATCCTATCAGCCAATCGGAATTCGAGGGACGCCATCTTGGATGATGTCCCTTAAAGGAACCGTCATTCGGCTAGTAGGCGTCGGGAGAAGAGGATGTTCCGTGTCGGAGGTCTGCAAGATGGATCCGGAAGAAAGAAGATTGAAGATGCCAATGTTCGAAGACTTCATCCGGATCATGGACCTCTTCAGCTCCCGCTTGGATGAAGATTTCAGCCAGATCATGGACCTCTTCAGCCCCCCGCTTGGGCTTGGATTAGGACATCGGAGGAGCTCTTCAGGACGGATCGGTGAACCTGGTAGGGTGAAGACAAGGTAGGAAGATCTTCAGGGGCTTAGTGTTAGGTTTATTTAAGGGGGGTTTGGGTTAGATTAGGGGTATGTGGGTGGTGGGTTGTAATGTTGGGGGGGGGGTATTGTATGTTTTTTTTTTACAGGCAAAAGAGCTGAATTTCTTGGGGCATGCCCCGCAAAGGGCCCTGTTCAGGGCTGGTAAGGTAAAAGAGCTTTGAAATGTAGTAATTTAGAATAGGGTAAGGCATTTTGTTATTTTGGGGGTCTTTGTTATTTTATTAGGGGGCTTAGAGTAGGTGTAATTAGTTTAAAATTGTTGTAATATTTTTCTTATGTTTGTAAATATTTTTTTATTTTTTTGTAACTTAGTTCTTTTTTATTTTTTGTACTTTAGCTAGTTTATTTAATTGTATTTATTTGTAGGAATTGTATTTAATTAATTTATTGATAGTGTAGTGTTAGGTTAATTGTAGGTAATTGTAGGTAGTTTATTTAATTAATTTATTGATAGTGTAGTGTTAGGTTTAATTGTAACTTAGGTTAGGATTTATTTTACAGGTAAATTTGTAATTATTTTAACTATTTTAGCTATTAAATAGTTCTTAACTATTTAATAGCTATTGTACCTGGTTAAAATAAATACAAAGTTACCTATAAAATAAATATAAATCCTAAAATAGCTATAATATAATTATAATTTATATTGTAGCTATATTAGGATTTATTTTACAGGTAAGTATTTATCTTTAAATAGGAATAATTTATTTAATAAGAGTTAATTAATTTCGTTAGATTAAAATTATATTTAACTTAGGGGGGTGTTAGTGTTAGGGTTAGACTTAGCTTTAGGGGTTAATACATTTATTAGAATAGCAGTGAGCTCCGGTCGGCAGATTAGGGGTTAATAATTGAAGTTAGGTGTCGGCGATGTTAGGGAGGGCAGATTAGGGGTTAATACTATTTATTATAGGGTTAGTGAGGCGGATTAGGGGTTAATAACTTTATTATAGTAGCACTCAGGTCCGCTCGGTAGATTAGGGGTTAATAAGTGTAGTTAGGTGAAGGCGACGTTGTGGGCGGCAGATTAGGGGTTAATAAATATAATATAGGGGTCGGCGATGTTATTGCAGCAGATTAGGGGTACATAGGGATAATGTAAGTAGCGGCGGTTTACGGAGCGGCAGATTAGGGGTTAATAATAATATGCAGGGGTCAGCGATAGCGGGGGCGGCAGATTAGGGGTTAATAAGTGTAAGGTTAGGGGTGTTTAGACTCGGGGTACATGTTAGGGTGTTAGGTGCAGACGTAGGAAGTGTTTCCCCATAGAAAACAATGGGGCTGCGTTAAGAGCAGAACTAAGTTACAAAAAATAAAAAAATATTTACAAACATAAGAAAAATATTACAATTTTAAACTAATTACACCTACTCTAAGCCCCCTAATAAAATAACAAAGCCCCCCAAAATAAAAAAAATGCCCTACCCTATTCTAAATAACTAAAGTTCAAAGCTCTTTTACCTTACCAGCCCTGAACAGGGCCCTTTGCGGGGCATGCCCCAAGAAGTTCAGCTCTTTTGCCTGTAAAAAAAAACATACAATACCCAAGCCCCCCAACATTACAACCCACCACCCACATACCCCTAATCTAACCCAAACCCCCCTTAAATAAACCTAACACTAAGCCCCTGAAGATCTTCCTACCTTGTCTTCACCTCACCGGGTTCAACGATCTGTCCAGAAGAGCTCCTCCGATGTCCTGATCCAAGCCCAAGCGGGGGGCTGAAGAGGTCCATGATCCGGCTGAAGTCTTCATCCAAGCGGGAGCTGAAGAGGTCCATGAACCGGATGAAGTCTTCATCCAAGCGGGAGCTGAAGAGGTCCATGATCCGGATGAAGTCTTCGAACAACGGCATCTTCAATCTTCTTTCTTCCGGATCCATCTTGCAGACCTCCGAAGCGGAACATCCTGCTGGCCCGACGGACTAACGACGAATGACGGTTCCTTTAAGGGACGTCATCCAAGATGGCGTCCCTCGAATTCCGATTGGCTGATAGGATTCTATCAGCCAATCGGAATTAAGGTAGGAAAATTCTGATTGGCTGATGGAATCAGCCAATCAGATTCAAGTTCAATCCGATTGGCTGATTCAATCAGCCAATCAGATTGAGCTCGCAATCTATTGGCTGTTCCGATCAGCCAATAGAATGCGAGCTCAATCTGATTGGCTGATTGGATCAGCCAATCGGATTGAACTTGATTCTGATTGGCTGATTCCATCAGCCAATCAGAATATTCCTACCTTAATTCCGATTGGCTGATAGAATCCTATCAGCCAATCGGAATTCGAGGGACGCCATCTTGGATGACGTCCCTTAAAGGAACCGTCATTCGTCGTTAGTCCGTCGGGCCAGCAGGATGTTCCGCGTCGGAGGTCTGCAAGATGGATCCGGAAGAAAGAAGATTGAAGATGCCGTTGATAGAAGACTTCATCCGGATCATGGACCTCTTCAGCTCCCGCTTGGATGAAGACTTCATCCGGATCATGGACCTCTTCAGCTCCCGCTTGGATGAAGACTTCAGCCGGATCATGGACCTCTTCAGCCCCCCGCTTGGGCTTGGATCAGGACATTGGAGGAGCTCTTCTGGACAGATCGTTGAACCCGGTGAGGTGAAGACAAGGTAGGAAGATCTTCAGGGGCTTAGTGTTAGGTTTATTTAAGGGGGGGTTTGGGTTAGATTAGGGGTATGTGGGTGGTGGGTTGTAATGTTGGGGGGCTTGGGTATTGTATGTTTTTTTTTACAGGCAAAAGAGCTGAACTTCTTGGGGCATGCCCCGCAAAGGGCCCTGTTCAGGGCTGGTAAGGTAAAAGAGCTTTGAACTTTAGTTATTTAGAATAGGGTAGGGCATTTTTTTATTTTGGGGGGCTTTGTTATTTTATTAGGGGGCTTAGAGTAGGTGTAATTATTTTAAAATTGTAATATTTTTCTTATGTTTGTAAATATTTTTTTATTTTTTGTAACTTAGTTCTTTTTTATTTTTTGTACTTTAGCAAGTTTATTTAATTGTATTTATTTGTAGGAATTGTATTTAATTAATTAATTTATTGATAGTGTAGTGTTAGGTTTAATTGTAACTTAGGTTAGGATTTCTTTTACAGGTAAATTTGTAATTATTTTAACTATTTTAGCTATTAAATAGTTCTTAACTATTTAATAGCTATTGTACCTGGTTAAAATAAATACAAAGTTACCTGTAAAATAAATATTAATTCTAAAATAGCTATAATATAATTATAATTTATATTGTAGCTATATTAGGATTTATTTTACAGGTAAGTATTTAGCTTTAAATAGGAATAATTTATTTAATAAGAGTTAATTTATTTCGTTAGATTTAAATTATATTTAATTTAGGGGGGTGTTAGTGTTAGGGTTAGACTTAGCTTTAGGGGTTAATACATTTATTAGAATAGCGGTGAGCTCCGGTCGGCAGATTAGGGGTTAATAATTGAAGTTAGGTGTCGGCGATGTTAGGGAGGGCAGATTAGGGGTTAATAATATTTATTATAGGTTAGTGAGGCGGATTAGGGGTTAATAACTTTATTATAGTAGCGCTCAGGTCCGGTCGGCAGATTAGGGGTTAATAAGTGTAGGCAGGTGGAGGCGACGTTGAGTGGGGCAGATTAGGGGTTAATAAATATAATATAGGGGTCGGCGGTGTTAGGGGCAGCAGATTAGGGGTACATAAGGGTAACGTAGGTGGCGGCGCTTTGCGGTCGGCAGATTAGAGGTTAATAAGTGTAGGTAGGTGGAGGCGACGTTGTGGGGGGCAGGTTAGGGGTTAATAAATATAATACAGGGGTCGGCGTTGTTAGGGGCAGCAGATTAGGGGTACATAAGGATAACGTAGGTGGCGGTCGGCAGATTAGGGGTTAAAAAAATTATTCGAGTGTCGGCGATGTGGGGGGACCTCGGTTTAGGGGTGCATAGGTAGTTTATGGGTGTTAGTGTACTTTAGAGTACAGTAGTTAAGAGCTTTATAAACCGGCGTTAGCCCAGAAAGCTCTTAACTACTGACTTTTTTCCTGCGGCTGGAGTTTTGTCGTTAGGTTTCTAACGCTCACTTCAGCCACGACTCTAAATACCGGAGTTAGAAAAATCCCATTGAAAAGATAGGATACGCAATTTACGTAAGGGGATCTGCGGTATGGAAAAGTCGCGGCTGAAAAGTGAGCGTTAGACCCTATTTTGAGTGACTCCAAATACCGGCGGTAGCCTAAAACCAGCGTTAGGAGCCTCTAACGCTGGTTTTCACGGCTAACGCCAAACTCCAAATCTAGGTCACAGTCTCTGTTATAAATCGAAATTCTGTACAGATTTGTGGATGTCAGAGGTAACGTCTCATAACTGTATCAATATTGTATATGTTAAGGATACAAGTTATTTGATTAAGTTTTTCCTTTTGTAATTATGTTGCTTTTAATATGTTGCAATTTGTCCTAGTTATCACAATTTTTTCAGTTTGAACTAGTATTGGCAATATAATCAATGTGAGTCTTCAGTTTTACAGCCAAATACCTGGTATTCCGGTTTACAGTGCACTGTAGATTATGTTATTGTGAAAGGTGAAATACCTATATTTCAATAGGGTTATGTCCATGCGGTCTCACTTTGGAGTGCAGCGCCGGTCAGTAGCGTCTCCAAATGCCGTTGTGTCAGTTGCTTTACCTTTCACTTTCTTTCTTTATGCTACACACGTCCTTTAGCAGCTTTAGACGGGTCTTTGGAGTGTTAGCGTGGGACCACTGTGGATCCGGTCTAGCTTAGGTTTTATTTTTATTTTACAGCTAAGTTTGTATTTATTTTAACTAGGTTGATTAATTAGTAAATAGTATTTAATTATTTACTAACTACCTAGTAAAAATAAATGCAAATTTACCTGGGAAATAAAACCTAAACTGTCATACAGTTAAACCTAACATTACACTAAAATTAAATAAATTACATTAATTAAATACAATTAACGAAATTACAAAAAAAACCCACTAAATTACACAAAATAAAAAAGAAATTATCAAATATTTAAACTAATTACACCTAATCTAATAGCCCTATCAAAATAAAAAAGCCCCCCCCAAATAAAAAAACCTAGCCTACACTAAACTGCCAATAGCCCTTAAAAACCAAACCCCCCAAATAAAATCCTAAATCTAAATAAACCTAAGTTCCCCATTGCCCTGAAAAGGGCATTTGGATGAGCATTGCCCTTAAAAGAGCATTTAGCTCTTTTACATTGCCCAAAGTCCCAAATCTAAAAATAAAATCCACTCAATAAACCCTTAATAAAACCTAACACTAACCCCCGAAGATCCACTTACAGTTTTTGAAGACCAGACATCCATCCTCATCCAGCCGAGAGAAGTCTTCATCCAGCGGGCAGAAGTCCTCAATGAAGCCAGGAGAAGTCTTCATCCAAGCGGAAAGAAGTCATCCTCCAGGCGGGCAGAAGTCTTCATCCAGACAGTCTTCAATAGCCATCGAAAGTAGAGGATGCTCCGCGGCGGATGTCTTGAAGATGGAGCCGTTCCGCGTTGGAAGGATGAAGATAGAAGATGCCGTCTGGATGAAGACTTCTGTCCACCTGGAGGACGACTTCTTGCTGCTTGGATGAAGACTTCTCCCGACTTCGTTGAGGACTTCTGCCCGCTTGGATGAAGACTTCTCCCGGCTGGATGAGGATGGATGTCCGGTCTTCAAAAACTGTAAGTGGATCTTCGGGGTTAGTGTTAGGTTTTTTTAAGGGTTTATTGGGTTGGTTTTATTTTTAGATTAGGGACTTTGGGCACCGTAAAAGAGCTAAATGCCCTTTTAAGGGCAATGCCCATCCCAAAGGGCAATGGGGAGCTTAGGATTTTAGGTAGGTTTTTATTTGGGGGGGGTTGGTTGTGTGGGTGGTGGTTTTTACTGTTGGGGGGTTGTTTGTATTTTTTTATTTACAGGTAAAAGAGCTGATTCCTTTGGGGCCATATCCCGCAAAAGGCCCTTTTAAGGGCCATTGGCAGTTTAGTGTAGGCTAGGGTTTTTTATTTTGGGGAGGCTTTTTTATTTTGATAGGGCTATTAAATTAGGTGTAATTAGTTTATATATTTGATTTCTTTTTTATTTTGTGTAATTTAGTATTTATTATTTTTTGTAATTTGGATAAATGTTTGTTTTAATTTAATGTATTTACTTTTAGTGTAATGTTAGGTTTTAGTGCAAGACAGGTTAGGTCTAATTTTCACAGGTAACTTTGTATTTATTTTAACTAGGTAGCTAGTAAATAGTTACTAAAAATGGGGGGTGTTTATAGAGATACAACACTCTATTACTCTAATGCCAATACCCAGAGAATACAAATGGGTTAACCTCAAAATACCCAATTAGATCTAGAAAAGGGGAAGATTATTGTGGGATGGCGCTTAATAACTATTTACTAACTAGTCTACCTAGTTAAAATAAATACAAACTTACCTGTAAAATAAAAATAAAACCTAAGATAGCTACAATGTAACTATTAGTTATATTGTAGCTAGTTTAGAATTTATTTTACAGGTAAGTATTTAGTCTTTAAAGGTATTAGTTTTGGTAATAATAGTAATTTTTATTTATATTTATTTTAATTATATTAAAGTTAGGGGTGTTAGGGTTAGACTTAGGGTTAGGTTTAGGAGTTCATATATTTATTTAGGGTTAGTGATGTGGGAGGCTAGAGGTTTAGGGGTTACTAACTTTAGTATAGTGGCGGCGGCGACGTTGGGGGCGGCAGATTAGGGGTTAATAAGTGTAGGTAGGTGGTGGCGACATTGGGGGCGACAGATCAGGGGTTAATAAGTGTAGGTGGGTGACAGCGACATTGGGGGTGACAGATTAGGGGTTAATAAGTGTAGGTAGGTGACGGCGACATTGGGGGCGACAGATTAGGGGTTAATAAGTGTAGGTGGGTGACGGCAACATTGGGGGCGGCAGATTAGGAGTTAATAAGTGTAGGTAGGTGTCGGCAGTATCTGGGGCAGCAGATTAGGGGTTAATAAGTGCAATGTAGGTCTCGGCGATGTTGAGGGCGGCAGATTAGGGGTGTTTAGACTTGGGGTTTATGTTAAGGTGTTAGGTTTAAACATAAATTTTCTTTCCCCATAGGAATCAATAGGGCTGTGTTACGGAGCTTTACACTCCGTCATTGCAGGTGATCAACATCCACTGATGTCTATGGGGAAATCGTGCACGAGCATGTCAAAGCAGCTCAAAACAGCGCTGGTATTTGTGTGCGGTATGGAGCTCAATGCAGCCATATTGCCAGCAAATGCAGTTTTTTGGAAAACCTGTAATAGCAGCACTATTAAAGGTGAGCGGTGGAAATAACTTGCAAGTTATTACCGAGCCACTCATAACGCAAAACTCGTAATCTGGCCGACTGTGTTTTATTGCTGCGGTGTTTGAAATGTATTTAGTGTTTAATATCCCTTTAATTGTAAAGTTAGGATTACAGTGTGGCTATTTTATACTCTGTGGCAGCATATCCAGCCCTTTATGATACAGGTTTCCTATAACCACTTTCAAATATTGTCACTAAAGGGCCTTGGTCTGCCTTCTCCACTTAACATAAGTTTTATGAAAAATGCAATTTTCATGCCATACATAATATAGCCTTACTAGGGTAGTTCTGGCAGCCGCCTGCAGTAGATCCTCGTGTCCAGGAACCATTAAACAAAGTCACTTCCCACTTATGTTGCTCCTTGCTGGTTAGGGTATCAGGGCTCAGGTTGCATATCTCCAGCCGTGAGTACTCTTGCAGAAAGTCTGTAAAGGACATCCTGTGTGCAACAAGGCACTGGTTCAGAGTCAAATACTCAAACAATGCTTATAATCAGAAAGATAATCTGTCTATAACTGTTCTGTGCAAGCTTAACATTGTGATCATAAACAGTCATCAATAAATAACAATTATACAGTTTCTTTTATTGGTACAGCAGTTTATTGGACATTAATACAGGGAGTCATTAAAGGGATAGTCCACCTTAGTTATCTTAAAGTCTTACCTTAGATTAAGCTGCAAATAGCCTCCTGAAGCCCTTTCTATATCATGCAGCAGGAGCAGTAAAAAAAAGTTATTTTAAAATGAATATTGATTCTGGCCACTATGAAATGGCTGCCAAGCTCCACCCACTGATGACATCATGATTTGGGCTGCATAAATGGCTCACTAGTTACAAAAGAGTGGATAGATGCAGCCCAGGTCATGATGTCATCAGTAGGCGTAGCTTGGCAATCATTTCAAAGTGACCAGAAACAATATTTATTTTAAAATAACTTTTTACTGTTACTGCTGCACAATATAGAAAGGGGTGCAGACAGTGGGCTATTTGCAGCTTAATCTAAGTAAGACTTTAAGATGACTAAGTGTAGACTGCCCCTTTAAATGATAATTCTCAATTGATAGCTGACTTTTTGGAATATATTTAAGTAATTCAATTGACAGAAGACACAGAACTCTGCAAACTGCATCTGACCATCTATTATTATTTAGAAAGATTAACATAA
The DNA here is from genome assembly GCF_027579735.1 of Bombina bombina. Lineage (NCBI taxonomy): Eukaryota > Metazoa > Chordata > Amphibia > Anura > Bombinatoridae > Bombina > Bombina bombina. The sequence goes on along the minus strand of NW_026512496.1, from coordinate 69,396 downwards.
GTGCTGGGTGAAAATAGTTTGGCCTGTAAGATTTGTTTATTCAGATTTCTGCTTTGTCTTTTAAACTAATTAAATTCCTTTATTGCAGGCTTCTCCACCTTAAAGGGACACTGTAGCCAAAAAAAAATATTTTGTGATTCAGATAGAGCATGCAATTTTAAGCAACTTTCTAATTTACTCCTATTATCAAATTGTCTTCATTTTCTTGTTATATTTATTTGAAAAGCAAGAATGTAAGTTTAGATGCCGGCCCATTTTAGGTGAACAACCTGGGTTGTCCTTGCTGATTGGACAGCACCTTAAAACAAGTGCTGTCCATGGTTCTGAACCCACAATTTGCTGGCTCCTTAGCTGAGATGCCTTCTTTTCAAATAAAGATTGCAAGAGAATGAAGAAAAAGTTGCTTACAATCACATGCTCTATCTGAATCATGAAATAATTTTTTTGGCTACAGTGTCCCTTTAAGGCTTTGGGGCCACGCCACAGTGTGGCTCTCCAAGGCATTTTGTCTAACCTTCCACTTCTCCAAACTGAATATTGTATGTGCCTGATTCCGGGAGGATTTTTTAATACTATGAATAATATTGCTATTCAAGCAGCAAACATACTTATAGAGTTGTAAGAGACTTGAAAGAGATCCATATTTCCAGCCAGAATGTATTTGATAGTAGAAGCAACGATTAAAAGTATTTTGGCCTAGGATGACTACGCATGTGTCTAGGGCAGTAGGATTTAGGGGGCAGTATATGTGCCAGGGGAAAAAGCACATTTTAATTTTATTAAAAATGGGGTTGACATGTAATGTAGTTTTATATTTAAAGTTATAAAGACCTGCACTTAAAGGGACAGTCAAGTCCAAAAAAAACTTAAATTTTTTAAATAGGGCATGTCATTTTAAACAACTTTCCAATTTACCTTTATCACCAATTTTGCTTTGTTCTTTTTGTATTCTTAGTTGAAAGCTAAACCTAGGAGGTTCATATGCTAATTTCTTAGACCTTTTGATAGTTTTTCACCACCAGAGGGCATTAGTTCACTGGTTTCATATATATATATATAACATTGAGCTCCTGCACGTGAATTTACCATGGAGACCGCTCTGATTGGCTAAACTGCAAGTCTGTCAAAGGAACTGAAATAAGGGAGCAGTCTGCAGAAGCTTAGATACAAGGTAATTACAGAGGTAACGTATAAGGATAACTGTGTTGGTTATGCAAAACTGGGGAATTGGTAATTAAGGGATTATCTATATTTTAAAACAGAAAAAATTCTGGTGTTGACTGTCCCTTTAACACATAGAAAACTGTATTATCATTTTATACAGTTATTGGGCATTAAGAAGTCAGGGGAAGAAAATGCAGATAATAAACTCTGTTCTCACCAAAATTCCCCGTCATCCGACTGTTTGTCAAGGGCAGCTTTCACCTTAGGGTCAACAGAATTCCACTCAGGAGCTCTGCCGGGGTAGATATAAAAGTAGTATTAGCACCTATATACCATGCACAGTATTGTAGATAAAACGATGACCCTGTAAAGATACATAGTTAATGGGAAGATATAATTGCATTAATGTGTATAAAAGGTAGTTATGTAAAACAAAGGTTTATTAAAGAAAAAAAATGGTTTGTGGCACAATTAATATGGTAAATGACAAGGGGCAGGAAGGGATCAACGGTGTATGTGTGAAGTCTTTGATGCATAAAGGGACACTAAATCCACATTTTTTTCTTTCATGATTCAGATAGAGTAGCAACTTTAAGCAACTTTCTAATTTACGCCAATAATCAGTCTTCATTCTCATGCTATCTTTATTTGAAAAAGCAGGAATGTAAGCTTAAGAGCCGGCCTATTTTTGGTTCAGAACCAGGGTAGCACTTGCTGATTGGTGGCTAAATGTAGCAAACCAATCAGCAAGTTCTACCAAGGTGCTGAACCAAAAATAAATAAAGGTAGCAAGAGAACGAAGAAAAATTGATAATAGGAGTAAATTAGAAAGTTGCTTAAAATTGCATGCTCTATCTGAATCATGAAAGAAAAACAATTACTTTTCATTAAAATAGTATAGCAAAGAATTAAATTAAGAACTCTACTACTTGAAGAGATTTTTGTGCTCCACCGGCTCAGCACTCAAGTGATATCCGACATAAATTTAACTGCGCTATTATGTGAGGGATTTAGCGCACCCGCACCATCCGATATGCAGATGTTAGCGCATGTTAGACTAGCAATCAAGCAATAACAAATAACCTTCGACTTAATATGAGCGGAAAAATAGAAGTGCTATTGATTGCTCTCTAGCAGTGTTAATACACAATAGGGCTAGCAATTCCACTTGTAATCTAGTCCTTAATATTAAACACATAATCTTACTCATCACTCCAAGGTCCTGTCCACTCAACTTCACCCCACGGGTTCCTCAGCCGGATCAGCTTCACTTTACGGCCACGATAGTCAACCTGGATATTATAAAAAGCACAGTAAGTTCCCAATGGGGATAGAAACACCTATTAACTGTCTGTATATAATAAAACACTGCCACATGTTAACCTTACCTCTTCTGCTCCAGTCACAGAATAAGCATGTCCTTTCACCAGTTTCCTACTTGTGATGTCCTCTGTCTCATAGGCATTTGTAATCTACATGGCACATAGGGAACAAATAATATATATAAGCAAATCATACTGTTTGTAATCTACATGGTACATAGGGAACAATTAATATATATAGGCAAATCATACTGTTTGTAATCTACATGGTACATGGGGAACAATTAATATATATAGGCAAATCATACTGTTTGTAATCTACATGGCACATGGGGAACAATTAATATATATAGGCAAATCATACTGTTTGTAATCTACATGGTACATAGGGAACAATTAATATATATAGACAAATCATACTGTTTGTAATCTACATGGCACATAGGGAACAATTAATATATATAGGCAAATCATACTGTTTGTAATCTACATGGCACATAGGGAACAATTAATATATATAGACAAATCATTCTGTTTGTAATCTACATGGTACATAGGGAACAATTAATATATATAGGCAAATCATACTGTTTGTAATCTACATGGCACATAGGGAACAATTAATATATATAGGCAAATCATTCTGTTTGTAATCTACATGGCACCTGGGGAACAATTAATATATATAGACAAATCATTCTGTTTGTAATCTACATGGTACATAGGGAACAATTAATATATATAGACAAATCATACTGTTTGTAATCTACATGGCACATGGGGAACAATTAATATATATAGGCAAATCATACTGTTTGTAATATACATGGCACATGGGGAACAATTAATATATATATAGGCAAATCATACTGTTTGTAATATACATGGTACCTGGGGAACAATTAATATATATAGGCAAATCATTCTGTTTGTAATCTACATGGTACATAGGGAACAATTAATATATATAGACAAATCATACTGTTTGTAATCTACATGGTACCTGGGGAACAATTAATATATATAGGCAAATCATACTGTTTGTAATCTACATGGCACATGGGGAACAATTAATATATATAGGCAAATCATACTGTTTGTAATCTACATGGTACATAGGGAACAATTAATATATATAGACAAATCATACTGTTTGTAATCTACATGGCACATAGGGAACAATTAATATATATAGGCAAATCATTCTGTTTGTAATCTACATGGTACATAGGGAACAATTAATATATATAGGCAAATCATACTGTTTGTAATCTACATGGCACATGGGGAACAATTAATATATATAGACAAATCATACTGTTTGTAATCTACATGGTACCTGGGGAACAATTAATATATATAGGCAAATCATACTGTTTGTAATCTACATGGCACATGGGGAACAATTAATATATATAGACAAATCATACTGTTTGTAATCTACATGGCACATAGGGAACAATTAATATATATAGGCAAATCATACTGTTTGTAATCTACATGGCACATAGGGAACAATTAATATATATAGGCAAATCATACTGTTTGTAATCTACATGGCACATAGGGAACAATTAATATATATAGACAAATCATTCTGTTTGTAATCTACATGGTACATAGGGAACAATTAATATATATAGGCAAATCATACTGTTTGTAATCTACATGGCACATAGGGAACAATTAATATATATAGGCAAATCATTCTGTTTGTAATCTACATGGCACCTGGGGAACAATTAATATATATAGACAAATCATTCTGTTTGTAATCTACATGGTACATAGGGAACAATTAATATATATAGACAAATCATACTGTTTGTAATCTACATGGCACATGGGGAACAATTAATATATATAGGCAAATCATACTGTTTGTAATATACATGGCACATGGGGAACAATTAATATATATATAGGCAAATCATACTGTTTGTAATATACATGGTACCTGGGGAACAATTAATATATATAGGCAAATCATTCTGTTTGTAATCTACATGGCACATAGGGAACAATTAATATATATAGGCAAATCATACTGTTTGTAATCTACATGGCACATAGGGAACAATTAATATATATAGGCAAATCATACTGTTTGTAATCTACATGGCACATAGGGAACAATTAATATATATAGGCAAATCATTCTGTTTGTAATCTACATGGCACATAGGGAACAATTAATATATATAGGCAAATCATACTGTTTGTAATCTACATGGCACATAGGGAACAATTAATATATATAGGCAAATCATTCTGTTTGTAATCTACATGGCACATAGGGAACAATTAATATATATAGGCAAATCATACTGTTTGTAATCTACATGGCACATAGGGAACAATTAATATATATAGGCAAATCATTCTGTTTGTAATCTACATGGCACATAGGGAACAATTAATATATATAGGCAAATCATACTGTTTGTAATCTACATGGCACATAGGGAACAATTAATATATATAGGCAAATCATTCTGTTTGTAATCTACATGGCACATAGGGAACAATTAATATATATAGGCAAATCATACTGTTTGTAATCTACATGGGGAACAAATAATATATATAGGCAAATCATACTGTTTGTAATCTACATGGGGAACAATTAATATATATAGGCAAATCATACTGTTTGTAATCTACATGGCACATAGGGAACAATTAATATATATAGGCAAATCATACTGTTTGTAATCTACATGGCACATGGGGAACAATTAATATATATAGGCAAATCATACTGTTTGTAATCTACATGGGGAACAATTAATATATATAGGCAAATCATACTGTTTGTAATCTACATGGTACATGGGGAACAATTAATATATATAGGCAAATCATACTGTTTGTAATCTACATGGCACATGGGGAACAATTAATATATATAGGCAAATCATACTGTTTGTAATCTACATGGGGAACAATTAATATATATAGGCAAATCATACTGTTTGTAATCTACATGGTACATGGGGAACAATTAATATATATAGGCAAATCATACTGTTTGTAATCTACATGGCACCTGGGGAACAATTAATATATATAGGCAAATCATACTGTTTGTAATCTACATGGGGAACAATTAATATATATAGGCAAATCATACTGTTTGTAATCTACATGGTACATGGGGAACAATTAATATATATAGGCAAATCATACTGTTTGTAATCTACATGGCACATGGGGAACAATTAATATATATAGGCAAATCATACTGTTTGTAATCTACATGGCACATGGGGAACAATTAATATATATAGGCAAATCATACTGTTTGTAATCTACATGGTACATGGGGAACAATTAATATATATAGGCAAATCATACTGTTTGTAATCTACATGGCACATAGGGAACAATTAATATATATAGGCAAATCATACTGTTTGTAATCTACATGGCACATGGGGAACAATTAATATATATATAGGCAAATCATACAGTTTGTAATCTACATGGCACATAGGGAACAATTAATATATATAGGCAAATCATACTGTTTGTAATCTACATGGTACCTGGGAAACAATTAATATATATAGGCAAATCATACTGTTTGTAATCTACATGGTACATGGGGAACAATTAATATATATAGGCAAATCATACTGTTTGTAATCTACATGGCACACGGGGAACAATTAATATATATAGGCAAATCATACTGTTTGTAATCTACATGGTACATGGGGAACAATTAATATATATAGGCAAATCATACTGTTTGTAATCTACATGGTACATGGGGAACAATTAATATATATAGACAAATCATACTGTTTGTAATCTACATGGCACATGGGGAACAATTAATATATATAGGCAAATCATACTGTTTGTAATCTACATGGCACATGGGGAACAATTAATATATATAGGCAAATCATACTGTTTGTAATCTACATGGCACATGGGGAACAATTAATATATATAGGCAAATCATACTGTTTGTAATCTACATGGCACATGGGGAACAATTAATATATATAGACAAATCATACTGTTTGTAATCTACATGGCACATGGGGAACAGTTAATATATATAGACAAATCATACTGTTTGTAATCTACATGGTACCTGGGGAACAATTAATATATATAGACAAATCATACTGTTTGTAATCTACATGGCACATGGGGAACAATTAATATATATAAGCAAATCATACTGTTTGTAATCTACATGCAACATGGGGAACAATTAATATATATAGGCAAATCATATTGTTTGTAATCTACATGGTACCTGGGGAACAATTAATATATATAGACAAATCATACTGTTTGTAATCTACATGGCACATGGGGAACAATTAATATATATAGGCAAATCATACTGTTTGTAATCTACATGGCACATGGGGAACAATTAATATATATAGGCAAATCATACTGTTTGTAATATACATGGTACCTGGGGAACAATTAATGTATATAGACAAATCATACTGTTTGTAATCTACATGGCACATGGGGAACAATTAATATATATAGGCAAATCATACTGTTTGTAATCTACATGGCACATGGGGAACAATTAATATATATAGACAAATCATACTGTTTGTAATCTACATGGCACATGGGGAACAATTAATATATATAGACAAATCATACTGTTTGTAATCTACATGGCACATGGGGAACAATTAATATATATAGGCAAATCATACTGTTTGTAATCTACATGGTACATGGGGAACAGTTAATATATATAGACAAATCATACTGTTTGTAATCTACATGGCACATGGGGAACAATTAATATATATAGACAAATCATACTGTTTGTAATCTACATGGCACATGGGGAACAATTAATATATATAGGCAAATCATATTGTTTGTAATCTACATGGTACCTGGGGAACAATTAATATATATAGGCAAATCATATTGTTTGTAATCTACATGGTACCTGGGGAACAATTAATATATATAGACAAATCATACTGTTTGTAATCTACATGGCACATGGGGAACAATTAATATATATAGGCAAATCATATTGTTTGTAATCTACATGGTACCTGGGGAACAATTAATATATATAGACAAATCATACTGTTTGTAATCTACATGGCACATGGGGAACAATTAATATATATAGGCAAATCATACTGTTTGTAATCTACATGGCACATGGGGAACAATTAATATATATAAGCAAATCATACTGTTTGTAATCTACATGGCACATGGGGAACAATTAATATATATAAGCAAATCATACTGTTTGTAATCTACATGGGGAACAATTAATATATATAGGCAAATCATACTGTTTGTAATCTACATGGCACATGGGGAACAGTTAATATATATAGGCAAATCATACTGTTTGTAATCTACATGGCACATGGGGAACAATTAATGTATATATGCAAATCATACTGTTTGTAATCTACATGGCACATGGGGAACAATTAATATATATAGGCAAATCATACTGTTTGTAATCTACATGGCACATGGGGAACAATTAATATATATAAGCAAATCATACTGTTTGTAATCTACATGACACATGGGGAACAATTAATATATATAGACAAATCATACTGTTTGTAATCTACATGGTACATAGGGAACAATTAATATATATAGGCAAATCATACTGTTTGTAATCTACATGGCACATGGGGAACAATTAATATATATAGGCAAATCATACTGTTTGTAATCTACATGACACATGGGGAACAATTAATGTATATAGACAAATCATACTGTTTGTAATCTACATGGCACATGGGGAACAATTAATATATATATATAGGCAAATCATACTGTTTGTAATATACATGGTACCTGGGGAACAATTAATGTATATAGACAAATCATACTGTTTGTAATCTACATGGCACATGGGGAACAATTAATATATATAGGCAAATCATACTGTTTGTAATCTACATGGCACATAGGGAACAATTAATATATATAGACAAATCATACTGTTTGTAATCTACATGGCACATGGGGAACAATTAATATATATAGACAAATCATACTGTTTGTAATCTACATGGCACATGGGGAACAATTAATATATATAAGCAAATCATACTGTTTGTAATCTACATGGCACATGGGGAACAATTAATATATATAGGCAAATCATACTGTTTGTAATCTACATGGCACATGGGGAACAATTAATATATATAGACAAATCATACTGTTTGTAATCTACATGCAACATGGGGAACAATTAATATATATAGGCAAATCATATTGTTTGTAATCTACATGGTACCTGGGGAACAATTAATATATATAGACAAATCATACTGTTTGTAATCTACATGGCACATGGGGAACAATTAATATATATAGGCAAATCATACTGTTTGTAATCTACATGGCACATGGGGAACAATTAATATATATAAGCAAATCATACTGTTTGTAATCTACATGGCACATGGGGAACAATTAATATATATAAGCAAATCATACTGTTTGTAATCTACATGGCACATGGGGAACAATTAATATATATAAGCAAATCATACTGTTTGTAATCTACATGGTACATAGGGAACAATTAATATATATAGACAAATCATACTGTTTGTAATCTACATGGGGAACAATTAATATATATAGGCAAATCATACTGTTTGTAATCTACATGGCACATGGGGAACAGTTAATATATATAGGCAAATCATACTGTTTGTAATCTACATGGCACATGGGGAACAATTAATGTATATAGGCAAATCATACTGTTTGTAATCTACATGGCACATGGGGAACAATTAATATATATAGGCAAATCATACTGTTTATAATCTACATGGCACATGGGGAACAAATAATATATATAAGCAAATCATACTGTTTGTAATCTACATGGCACATGGGGAACAATTAATATATATAGGCAAATCATACTGTTTGTAATCTACATGGTACATGGGGAACAAATAATATATATAGACAAATCATTCTGTTTGTAATCTACATGGCACATGGGGAACAATTAATATATATATAGGCAAATCATACTGTTTGTTATCTACATGGCACATGGGGAACAATTAATATATATATAGGCAAATCATACTGTTTGTTATCTACATGGCACATGGGGAACAAATAATATATATAGGCAAATCATACTGTTTGTAATCTACATGGCACATGGGGAACAATTAATATATATAGGCAAATCATACTGTTTGTAATCTACATGGGGAACAATTAATATATATAGGCAAATCATACTGTTTGTAATCTACATAGGGAACAATTAATATATATAGGCAAATCATACTGTTTGTAATCTACATAGGGAACAATTAATATATATAGGCAAATCATACTGTTTGTAATCTACATGGTACATGGGGAACAAATAATATATATAGGCAAATCATACTGTTTGTAATCTACATGGTACCTGGGGAACAATTCATATATATAGACAAATCATACTGTTTGTAATCTACATGGCACATGGGGAACAATTAATATATATAGACAAATCATACTGTTTGTAATCTACATGGGGAACAATTAATATATATAAGCAAATCATATTGTTTGTTATCTACATGGCACATGGGGAACAAATAATATATATAGGCAAATCATACTGTTTGTAATCTACATGGCACATAGGGAACAAATAATATATATAGGCAAATCATACTGTTTGTAATCTACATGGGGAACAATTAATATATATAGGCAAATCATACTGTTTGTAATCTACATGGCACATGGGGAACAATTCATATATATAGGCAAATCATACTGTTTGTAATCTACATGGCACATGGGGAACAATTCATATATATAGGCAAATCATACTGTTTGTAATCTACATGGTACCTGGGGAACAATTAATATATATAAGCAAATCATACTGTTTGTAATCTACATGGTACATGGGGAACAATTAATATATATAGGCAAATCATACTGTTTGTAATCTACATGCAACATGGGGAACAATTCATATATATAGGCAAATCATACTGTTTGTAATCTACATGGGGAACAATTAATATATATAGGCAAATCATACTGTTTGTAATCTACATAGGGAACAATTAATATATATAGGCAAATCATATTGTTTGTTATCTACATGGCACATGGGGAACAAATAATATATATAGGCAAATCATACTGTTTGTAATCTACATGGCACATGGGGAACAAATAATATATATAAGCAAATCATACTGTTTGTAATCTACATGCAACATGGGGAACAATTAATATATATAGACAAATCATACTGTTTGTAATCTACATGGCACATGGGGAACAAATAATATATATAAGCAAATCATACTGCTTGTAACCTACATGGTACCTGGGGAACAAATAATATATATAAGCAAATCATACTGTTTGTAATCTACATGGCACATGGGGAACAAATAATATATATAAGCAAATCATACTGCTTGTAACCTACATGGTACCTGGGGAACAAATAATATATATAGACAAATCATACTGTTTGTAATCTACATGGCACATAGGGAACAATTAATATATATAGGCAAATCATACTGTTTGTAATCTACATGGCACATGGGGAACAATTAATATATATAGACAAATCATACTGTTTGTAATCTACATGGCACATGGGGAACAAATAATATATATAGGCAAATCATACTGTTTGTAATCTACATGGGGAACAATTAATATATATAGACAAATCATACTGTTTGTAATCTACATGGTACATAGGGAACAATTAATATATATAGACAAATCATACTGTTTGTAATCTACATGGCACATAGGGGAACAATTAATATATATAGGCAAATCATACTGTTTGTAATCTACATGGCACATGGGGAACAATTCATATATATAGACAAATCATACTGTTTGTAATCTACATGGCACATGGGGAACAATTCATATATATAGACAAATCATACTGTTTGTAATCTACATGGCACATAGGGGAACAATTAATATATATAGACAAATCATACTGTTTGTAATCTACATGGCACATAGGGAACAATTAAAATATATAGGCAAATCATACTGTTTGTAATCTACATGGGGAACAATTAATGTATATAGGCAAATCATACTGTTTGTAATCTACATGGGGAACAATTAATATATATAGGCAAATCATACTGTTTGTAATCTACATAGGGAACAATTAATATATATAGGCAAATCATACTGTTTGTAATCTACATGGCACATAGGGAACAATTAATATATATAGGCAAATCATACTGTTTGTAATCTACATAGGGAACAATTAATATATATAGGCAAATCATACTGTTTGTAATCTACATAGGGAACAATTAATATATATAGGCAAATCATACTGTTTGTAATCTACATGGCACATAGGGAACAATTAATATATATAGGCAAATCATACTGTTTGTAATCTACATGGGGAACAATTAATATATATAGGCAAATCATACTGTTTGTAATCTACATGGCACATAGGGAACAATTAATATATATAGGCAAATCATACTGTTTGTAATCTACATGGGGAACAATTAATATATATAGGCAAATCATACTGTTTGTAATCTACATGGTACATGGGGAACAATTAATATATATAAGCAAATCATACTGTTTGTAATCTACATGGCACATGGGGAACAATTAATATATATAGACAAATCATACTGTTTGTAATCTACATGGGGAACAATTAATATATATAGGCAAATCATACTGTTTGTAATCTACATGGCACATGGGGAACAATTAATATATATAGGCAAATCATACTGTTTGTAATCTACATGGCACATGGGGAACAATTAATATATATAGGCAAATCATAATGTTTGTAATCTACATGGGGAACAATTAATATATATAGGCAAATCATACTGTTTGTAATCTACATGCAACATGGGGAACAATTAATATATATAGACAAATCATACTGTTTGTAATCTACATGGGGAACAATTAATATATATATAGACAAATCATACTGTTTGTAATCTACATGGGGAACAATTAATATATATAGGTAAATCATACTGTTTGTAATCTACATGGGGAACAATTAATATATATATAGACAAATCATACTGTTTGTAATCTACATGGGGAACAATTAATATATATAGACAAATCATACTGTTTGTAATCTACATGGGGAACAATTAATATATATAGACAAATCATACTGTTTGTAATCTACATGGCACATGGGGAACAATTAATATATATATAGACAAATCATACTGTTTCTAATCTACATGGTACATGGGGAACAATTAATATATATAGGCAAATCATACTGTTTGTAATCTACATGGCACCTGGGGAACAATTAATATATATATAGACAAATCATACTGTTTGTAATCTACATGGCACAAGGGGAACAATTAATATATATATAGACAAATCATACTGTTTGTAATCTACATGGCACATGGGGAACAATTAATATATATAGACAAATCATACTGTTTGTAATCTACATGGCACATAGGGAACAATTAATATATATAAGGAAATCATACTGTTTGTAATCTACATGGCACATGGGGAACAATTAATATATATAAGCAAATCATACTGTTTGTAATCTACATGGCACATGGGGAACAATTAATATATATAAGCAAATCATACTGTTTGTAATCTACATGGCACATAGGGAACAATTAATATATATAAGCAAATCATACTGTTTGTAATCTACATGGCACATGGGGAACAATTAATGTATATAGGCAAATCATACTGTTTGTAATCTACATGGTACATGGGGAACAATTAATATATATGAGCAAATCATACTGTTTGTAATCTACATGGCACATGGGGAACAATTAATATATATAGACAAATCATACTGTTTGTAATCTACATGGCACATAGGGAACAAATAATATATATAGACAAATCATACTGTTTGTAATCTACATGGCACACGGGGAACAATTAATATATATAGACAAATCATACTGTTTGTAATCTACATGGCACAAGGGGAACAATTAATATATATAGACAAATCATACTGTTTGTAATCTACATGGTACATGGGGAACAATTAATATATATATAGGCAAATCATATTGTTTGTAATCTACATGGCACCTGGGGAACAATTAATATATATAGGCAAATCATACTGTTTGTAATCTACATGGAACATGGGGAACAATTAAAATATATGTAAGCAAATCATACTGTTTGTAATCTAAATGGCACATGGGGAATAATAAATATATATAGGCAAATCATACTGTTTGTAATCTACATGGCAAATGGGGAACAATTAATATATATAGACAAATCATACTGTTTGTAATCTACATGGCACATGGGGAACAATTAATGTATATAGGCAAATCATACTGTTTGTAACCTACATGGCATATGGGGAACAATTAATATATATATAGACAAATCATACTGTTTTTAATCTACATGGCACATGCAGACATCCTAACTCTCCCTGACGTTCAGGGGGTCTCCCTGATTGTAATAGCGGCTCCCTGATGCCAGCAAATGTAATGCAATCTCCCTAAAACTCCAAGTACCATGATCCAATGTGGCCCAAATCCGGAAAAGTGTTTGCTGGGACGTTATAGAACCCTTAAAGCTTGCATCAGTAACAAAAAAGCCCCCACTGATTTTAATAAAGTAAAACACGAATACTACCTTATTTACTGCACGTAATTAAACTTTGTATTCTAAAATATTTAGACATTAAACAAGCGTACGATCACTGGAAAATAGGTTTGTTGTATGTGATTGTGCAATAAAGCTACTTTTTTTAATGTGACTTTAGTGGGAAGCTACTTTAATGATAAGTCTCTATCTTATTTAGGGTTTCAAGGCGTCCAACATATAACTGGGAGGGGGGGTGGCGGCGCAGTTGCAGGTGAAGCCACCTCCCTAAAATGAGTTTTTGCAGGTTGGGATGTCTGCACATGGGGATCAATTAATATATATATAGGCAAATCATACTGTTTGTAATCTACATGGCACATGGGGATCAATTAATATATATAGGCAAATCATACTGTTTGTAATCTACATGGTACATGGGGGACAATTAATATATATAGGCAAATCATACTGTTTGTAATCTACATGGTAGCTGGGGATCAATTAATATATATAGACAAATCATACTGTTTGTAATCTACATGGCACATGGGGAACAATTAATATATATAGGCAAATCATACTGTTTGTAATCTACATGGCACATCGGGAACAATTAATATATATAGGCAAATCATACTGTTTGTAATCTACATGGTACATAGGGAACAATTAATATATATAGACAAATCATACTGTTTGTAATCTACATGGTAGCTGGGGATCAATTAATATATATAGACAAATCATACTGTTTGTAATCTACATGGCACATAGGGAACAATTAATATATATAAGCAAATCATACTGTTTGTAATCTACATGGTACATGGGGAACAATTAATATATATAGGCAAATCATACTGTTTGTTATCTACATGGAACATGGGGAACAATTAATATATATAGACAAATCATACTGTTTGTAATCTACATCACACATGGGGAACAATTAATATATATAGACAAATCATACTGTTTGTAATCTACATCACACATGGGGAACAATTAATATATATAGACAAATCATACTGTTTGTAATCTACATGGCACCTGGGGAACAATTAATATATATATAGACAAATCATACTGTTTGTAATCTACATGGTACATGGGGAACAATTAATATATATAAGCAAATCATACTGTTTGTTATCTACATGGAACATGGGGAACAATTAATATATATAGACAAATCATACTGTTTGTAATCTACATCACACATGGGGAACAATTAATATATATAGGCAAATCATACTGTTTGTAATCTACATCACACATGGGGAACAATTAATATATATAGACAAATCATACTGTTTGTAATCTACATCACACATGGGGAACAATTGATATATATAGGCAAATCATACTGTTTGTAATCTACATGGCACACGGGGAACAATTAATATATATAGACAAATCATACTGTTTGTAATCTACATGGCACATGGGGAACAATTAATATATATAGACAAATCATGCTGTTTGTAATCTACATGGCACATGGGAAACAATTAATATATATAGGCAAATCATACTGTTTGTAATCTACATGGCACCTGGGGAACAATTAATATATATAGGCAAATCATACTGTTTGTAATCTACATGGTACATAGGGAACAATTAATATATATAGACAAATCATACTGTTTGTAATCTACATGGCACATGGGGAACAATTAATATATATAGACAAATCATACTCGGCGAGATTATGAGTTTTGCGGTAACAGGGATGCGGTGCTAACAAGCAGTTTTCCCTCACTGCTCACTTGCAGACAACGCTGGTATTACGGGTCTTTAGAAACCCGGCGTTAGCCGCAGAAAAGTGAGCGTAGAGCAAAATTTAGCTCCACATCTCACCTCAATACCAGCGCTGCTTATTGTAGTAGTGAGCTGGCAAAATGTGCTTGTGCACAATTTCCCCATATGAATCAATGGGGGGAGAGCCGGCAAAAAAAAACACCTGCAAAAAAGCAGCGTTCAGCTCTTAACGCAGCCCCATTGATTCCTATGGCCGCCACCTACCTACACTTATTAACCCCTAATCTGCTGCCCCCAACGTTGCCGCCACTATATTAAAGTTCTTAACCCCTAAACCTAAGTCTAACCCTAAACCTAACCCCCCCTAACTTAAATATAATTTAAATAAATCTAAATAAAATAACTACAATTAACTAAATTATTCCTATTTAAAACTAAATACTTACCTATAAAATAAACCCTAAGATAGCTACAATATAACTAATAGTTACATTGTAGCTAGCTTAGGGTTTATTTTTATTTTACAGGCAAGTTTGTATTTATTTTAACTAGGTACAATAGTTACTAAATAGTTATTAATGATTTAATAGCTACCTAGTTAAAATAAAGACAAATTACACCTAACAATACACTATAATTAAATTAATTCCCTAAACTAAATACAATTAAATACAATTAAATACAATTATCTAAAGTACGGAAAGAAAAAAAAACACTAAAATAATAAAATAATTACAAGTTTTTTAAACTAATTACACCTAATCTAATCCCCCTAATAAAATAAAAAAGCCCCGCAAAATAATAAAAAGCCCTACCCTATACTCAATTACAAATAGCCCTTAAAAGGGCCTTTTACGGGGCATTGCCCCAAAGTAATCAGCTCTTTTACCTGTAAAAAAAAGTACAATACCCCCCCAACATTAAAATCCATCACCCACACACCCAACCCTACTCTAAAACTCACCCAATCCCCCCTTAATAAAACCTAACACTAACCCCTTGAAGATCACCCTACCTTGAGAAGTCTTCACCCAACCGGGCCGAAGTCCTCAACGAAGCCGGGTGAAGTGGTCCTCCAGACAGGCAGAAGTCTTCATCCAAGCCGGCCAGAAGAGGTCCTCCAGATGGGCAGAAGTCTTCATCCAGGCGGCATCTTCTATCTTCATCCATCCGGCGCAGAGCAGGTCCATCTTCAAGACATCCGACGCGGGGGTTTATTAAGGGGGGATTGGGTGGATTTTATAGTAGGGTTGAGTGTGTGGGTGGTGGGTTTTAATGTTGGGGGGGTATTGTACTTTTTTTAACAGGTAAAAGAACCGATTACTTTGGGGCAATGCCCCGCAAAAGGCCCTTTTAAGGGCTATTTGTAATTTAGTACAGGGTAGGGATTTTTTATTATTTTTGGGTGATTTCATATTTAAATTAGGTGTAATTAGTTTAAAAAACTTTTTTTATTATTTTCTGTAATTTAGTGTTTGGTTTTTTTCGTACTTTAGATAATTGTATTTAATTGTAGTTAATTTAGGGAATTAATTTAATTATAGTGTAGTGTTAGATGTAATTGTAACTTAGGTTAGGTTTTATTTTACAGGTAAATTTGTCTTTATTTTAACTAGGTAGCTATTAAATAGTTAATAACTATTTAATAACTATTGTACCTAGTTAAAATAAATACAAAGTTGCCTGTAAAATAAAAATAAATCCTAAGCTAGCTACAATGTAACTATTAGTTATATTGTAGCTAGCTTAGGGTTTATTTTTTAGGTAAGTATTTAGTTTTAAATAGGAAAAATTTAGTTAATGATAGTTATTTTATTTAGATTTATTTAAATTATATTTAAGTTAGGGGGGTGTTAGGGTTAGGGTTAGACTTAGATTTAGGGGTTAATAACTTTAATATAGTGGCGGCGACGTTGGGGCTGCAGATAAGGGGTTAATAAATGTAGGTAGGTGTTGGCTATGTTAGGGCAGGCAGATTAGGGGTTAATAATATTTAACTAGTGTTTGCGATGCGGGAGTGCAGCGGTTTAGGGGTTAATATATTTATTATAAAGGTGGCGATGTCCGGTTCGGCAGATTAGGGGTTAAATAATTTATTTTAGTGTTTGCGATGTGGGGGGGCCTCGGTTTAGGGGTTAATAGGTAGTTTATGGGTGTTAGTGTACTTTTTAGCACTTTAGTTAAGAGTTTTATGCTACGGTGTTAGCCCATAAAACTCTTAACTACTGACTTTTAAATGCGGTATCAGTCTTGACAGGAGAGACTGTACCGCTCACTTTTTGGAAGACTCATAATACCGGCGTTATGCAAGTCCCATTGAAAATATAGGATACGCAATTGACGTAAGTGGATTTGCTGTATTTTGGAGTCTGACCAAAAAAGTGAGCGGTGAGCCTACCAGCGAGCATTAGAAAGCAGCGTTGGGACCTCTCAACACAAGACTCGTAATCTAGCCGACTGTTTATAATCTACATGGCACATGGGGAACAATTAATATATATAAGCAAATCATACTGTTTGTAATATACATGGTACATGGGGAACAATTAATATATATAAGCAAATCATACTGTTTGTAATCTACATGGTACATGGGGAACAATTAATGTATATAGACAAATCATACTGTTTGTAATCTACATGACACATAGGGAACAATTAATATATATAGGCAAATCATACTGTTTGTAATCTACATGGCACATGGGGAACAATTAATATATATAGACAAATCATACTGTTTGTAATCTACATGGCACATGGGGAACAATTAATATATATAGGCAAATCATACTGTTTGTAATCTACATGGCACATGGGGAACAATTAATATATATAAGCAAATCATACTGTTTGTAATCTACATGGCACATGGGGAACAATTAATATATATAAGCAAATCATACTGTTTGTAATCTACATGGCACATGGGGAACAATTAATATATATAAGCAAATCATACTGTTTGTAATCTACATGGGGAACAATTAATATATATAGGCAAATCATACTGTTTGTAATCTACATGGCACATGGGGAACAGTTAATATATATAGGCAAATCATACTGTTTGTAATCTACATGGCACATGGGGAACAATTAATATATATAAGCAAATCATACTGTTTGTAATCTACATGACACATGGGGAACAATTAATATATATAGGCAAATCATACTGTTTGTAATCTACATGACAAATGGGGAACAATTAATATATATAGGCAAATCATACTGTTTGTAATCTACATGACACATGGGGAACAATTAATATATATAGGCAAATCATACTGTTTGTAATCTACATGACACATGGGGAACAATTAATGTATATAGACAAATCATACTGTTTGTAATCTACATGGCACATGGGGAACAATTAATATATATATAGGCAAATCATACTGTTTGTAATATACATGGTACCTGGGGAACAATTAATGTATATAGACAAATCATACTGTTTGTAATCTACATGGCACATGGGGAACAATTAATATATATAGGCAAATCATACTGTTTGTAATCTACATGGCACATGGGGAACAATTAATATATATAGACAAATCATACTGTTTGTAATCTACATGGCACATGGGGAACAATTAATATATATAAGCAAATCATACTGTTTGTAATCTACATGCAACATGGGGAACAATTAATATATATAGGCAAATCATATTGTTTGTAATCTACATGGTACCTGGGGAACAATTAATATATATAGACAAATCATACTGTTTGTAGTCTACATGGCACATGGGGAACAATTAATATATATAGGCAAATCATACTGTTTGTAATCTACATGGCACATGGGGAACAATTAATATATATAAGCAAATTATACTGTTTGTAATCTACATGGCACATGGGGAACAATTAATATATATAAGCAAATCATACTGTTTGTAATCTACATGGGGAACAATTAATATATATAGGCAAATCATACTGTTTGTAATCTACATGGCACATGGGGAACAGTTAATATATATAGGCAAATCATACTGTTTGTAATCTACATGGCACATGGGGAACAATTAATATATATAGACAAATCATTCTGTTTGTAATCTACATGGTACATGGGGAACAATTAATATATATAGGCAAATCATACTGTTTGTAATCTACATGGCACATGGGGAACAATTAATATATATAGGCAAATCATACTGTTTGTAATCTACATGGCACATGGGGAACAAATAATATATATAAGCAAATCATACTGTTTGTAATCTACATGGCACATGGGGAACAATTAATATATATAGGCAAATCATACTGTTTGTAATCTACATGGTACATGGGGAACAAATAATATATATAGACAAATCATTCTGTTTGTAATCTACATGGCACATGGGGAACAATTAATATATATATAGGCAAATCATACTGTTTGTTATCTACATGGCACATGGGGAACAATTAATATATATATAGGCAAATCATACTGTTTGTTATCTACATGGCACATGGGGAACAAATAATATATATAGGCAAATCATACTGTTTGTAATCTACATGGCACATGGGGAACAATTAATATATATAGGCAAATCATACTGTTTGTAATCTACATGGGGAACAATTAATATATATAGGCAAATCATACTGTTTGTAATCTACATAGGGAACAATTAATATATATAGGCAAATCATACTGTTTGTAATCTACATGGCACATGGGGAACAATTAATATATATAGACAAATCATACTGTTTGTAATCTACATGATACATGGGGAACAAATAATATATATAGGCAAATCATACTGTTTGTAATCTACATGGTACCTGGGGAACAATTCATATATATAGACAAATCATACTGTTTGTAATCTACATGGGGAACAATTAATATATATAAGCAAATCATATTGTTTGTTATCTACATGGCACATGGGGAACAAATAATATATATAGGCAAATCATACTGTTTGTAATCTACATGGCACATAGGGAACAAATAATATATATAGGCAAATCATACTGTTTGTAATCTACATGGGGAACAATTAATATATATAGGCAAATCATACTGTTTGTAATCTACATGGCACATGGGGAACAATTCATATATATAGGCAAATCATACTGTTTGTAATCTACATGGCACATGGGGAACAATTCATATATATAGGCAAATCATACTGTTTGTAATCTACATGGGGAACAATTAATATATATAGGCAAATCATACTGTTTGTAATCTACATGCAACATGGGGAACAATTCATATATATAGGCAAATCATACTGTTTGTAATCTACATGGGGAACAATTAATATATATAGGCAAATCATACTGTTTGTAATCTACATAGGGAACAATTAATATATATAGGCAAATCATACTGTTTGTAATCTACATGGCACATGGGGAACAAATAATATATATAAGCAAATCATACTGCTTGTAACCTACATGGTACCTGGGGAACAAATAATATATATAGACAAATCATACTGTTTGTAATCTACATGGCACATGGGGAACAATTAATATATATAGGCAAATCATACTGTTTGTAATCTACATGGCACATGGGGAACAATTAATATATATAGGCAAATCATACTGTTTGTAATCTACATGGCACATGGGGAACAAATAATATATATAGGCAAATCATACTGTTTGTAATCTACATGGGGAACAATTAATATATATAGACAAATCATACTGTTTGTAATCTACATGGTACATAGGGAACAATTAATATATATAGACAAATCATACTGTTTGTAATCTACATGGCACATAGGGAACAATTAATATATATAGGCAAATCATACTGTTTGTAATCTACATGGGGAACAATTAATATATATAGGCAAATCATACTGTTTGTAATCTACATAGGGAACAATTAATATATATAGGCAAATCATACTGTTTGTAATCTACATAGGGAACAATTAATATATATAGGCAAATCATACTGTTTGTAATCTACATGGCACATAGGGAACAATTAATATATATAGGCAAATCATACTGTTTGTAATCTACATAGGGAACAATTAATATATATAGGCAAATCATACTGTTTGTAATCTACATGGCACATAGGGAACAATTAATATATATAGGCAAATCATACTGTTTGTAATCTACATGGGGAACAATTAATATATATAGGCAAATCATACTGTTTGTAATCTACATGGCACATAGGGAACAATTAATATATATAGGCAAATCATACTGTTTGTAATCTACATGGGGAACAATTAATATATATAGGCAAATCATACTGTTTGTAATCTACATGGGGAACAATTAATATATATAGGCAAATCATACTGTTTGTAATCTACATGGTACATGGGGAACAATTAATATATATAAGCAAATCATACTGTTTGTAATCTACATGGCACATGGGGAACAATTAATATATATAGACAAATCATACTGTTTGTAATCTACATGGGGAACAATTAATATATATAGGCAAATCATACTGTTTGTAATCTACATGGTACCTGGGGAACAATTAATATATATAGGCAAATCATACTGTTTGTAATCTACATGGCACATGGGGAACAATTAATATATATAGGCAAATCATACTGTTTGTAATCTACATGGCACATGGGGAACAATTAATATATATAGGCAAATCATAATGTTTGTAATCTACATGGGGAACAATTAATATATATAGGCAAATCATAATGTTTGTAATCTACATGGGGAACAATTAATATATATAGACAAATCATACTGTTTGTAATCTACATGGGGAACAATTAATATATATATAGACAAATCATACTGTTTGTAATCTACATGGGGAACAATTAATATATATAGGTAAATCATACTGTTTGTAATCTACATGGGGAACAATTAATATATATATAGACAAATCATACTGTTTGTAATCTACATGGGGAACAATTAATATATATAGACAAATCATACTGTTTGTAATCTACATGGGGAACAATTAATATATATAGACAAATCATACTGTTTGTAATCTACATGGCACATGGGGAACAATTAATATATATATAGACAAATCATACTGTTTGTAATCTACATGGTACATGGGGAACAATTAATATATATAGGCAAATCATACTGTTTGTAATCTACATGGCACCTGGGGAACAATTAATATATATATAGACAAATCATACTGTTTGTAATCTACATGGCACAAGGGGAACAATTAATATATATATAGACAAATCATACTGTTTGTAATCTACATGGCACAAGGGGAACAATTAATATATATAGACAAATCATACTGTTTGTAATCTACATGGCACAAGGGGAACAATTAATATATATAGGCAAATCATACTGTTTGTAATCTACATGGCACAAGGGGAACAATTAATATATATAGGCAAATCATACTGTTTGTAATCTACATGGCACATGGGGAACAATTAATATATATAGACAAATCATACTGTTTGTAATCTACATGGCACATAGGGAACAATTAATATATATAGGCAAATCATACTGTTTGTAATCTACATGGCACATAGGGAACAATTAATATATATAAGCAAATCATACTGTTTGTAATCTACATGGCACATGGGGAACAATTAATATATATAAGCAAATCATACTGTTTGTAATCTACATGGCACATGGGGAACAATTAATATATATAAGCAAATCATACTGTTTGTAATCTACATGGCACATGGGGAACAATTAATATATATAGGCAAATCATACTGTTTGTAATCTACATGGTACATGGGGAACAATTAATATATATGAGCAAATCATACTGTTTGTAATCTACATGGCACATAGGGAACAATTAATATATATAAGCAAATCATACTGTTTGTAATCTACATGGCACATGGGGAACAATTAATGTATATAGGCAAATCATACTGTTTGTAATCTACATGTTACATGGGGAACAATTAATATATATGAGCAAATCATACTGTTTGTAATCTACATGGCACATGGGGAACAATTAATATATATAGACAAATCATACTGTTTGTAATCTACATGGCACATAGGGAACAAATAATATATATAGACAAATCATACTGTTTGTAATCTACATGGCACACGGGGAACAATTAATATATATAGACAAATCATACTGTTTGTAATCTACATGGCACAAGGGGAACAATTAATATATATAGACAAATCATACTGTTTGTAATCTACATGGTACATGGGGAACAATTAATATATATATAGGCAAATCATATTGTTTGTAATCTACATGGCACCTGGGGAACAATTAATATATATAGGCAAATCATACTGTTTGTAATCTACATGGAACATGGGGAACAATTAAAATATATGTAAGCAAATCATACTGTTTGTAATCTAAATGGCACATGGGGAATAATAAATATATATAGGCAAATCATACTGTTTGTAATCTACATGGCAAATGGGGAACAATTAATATATATAGACAAATCATACTGTTTGTAATCTACATGGCACATGGGGAACAATTAATGTATATAGGCAAATCATACTGTTTGTAACCTACATGGCATATGGGGAACAATTAATATATATATAGACAAATCATACTGTTTTTAATCTACATGGCACATGCAGACATCCTAACTCTCCCTGACGTTCAGGGGGTCTCCCTGATTGTAATAGCGGCTCCCTGATGCCAGCAAATGTAATGCAATCTCCCTAAAACTCCAAGTACCATGATCCAATGTGGCCCAAATCCGGAAAAGTGTTTGCTGGGACGTTATAGAACCCTTAAAGCTTGCATCAGTAACAAAAAAGCCCCCACTGATTTTAATAAAGTAAAACACGAATACTACCTTATTTACTGCACGTAATTAAACTTTGTATTCTAAAATATTTAGACATTAAACAAGCGTACGATCACTGGAAAATAGGTTTGTTGTATGTGATTGTGCAATAAAGCTACTTTTTTTAATGTGACTTTAGTGGGAAGCTACTTTAATGATAAGTCTCTATCTTATTTAGGGTTTCAAGGCGTCCAACATATAACTGGGAGGGGGGGTGGCGGCGCAGTTGCAGGTGAAGCCACCTCCCTAAAATGAGTTTTTGCAGGTTGGGATGTCTGCACATGGGGATCAATTAATATATATATAGGCAAATCATACTGTTTGTAATCTACATGGCACATGGGGATCAATTAATATATATAGGCAAATCATACTGTTTGTAATCTACATGGTACATGGGGGACAATTAATATATATAGGCAAATCATACTGTTTGTAATCTACATGGTAGCTGGGGATCAATTAATATATATAGACAAATCATACTGTTTGTAATCTACATGGCACATGGGGAACAATTAATATATATAGGCAAATCATACTGTTTGTAATCTACATGGCACATCGGGAACAATTAATATATATAGGCAAATCATACTGTTTGTAATCTACATGGTACATAGGGAACAATTAATATATATAGACAAATCATACTGTTTGTAATCTACATGGTAGCTGGGGATCAATTAATATATATAGACAAATCATACTGTTTGTAATCTACATGGCACATAGGGAACAATTAATATATATAAGCAAATCATACTGTTTGTAATCTACATGGTACATGGGGAACAATTAATATATATAGGCAAATCATACTGTTTGTTATCTACATGGAACATGGGGAACAATTAATATATATAGACAAATCATACTGTTTGTAATCTACATGGTACATGGGGAACAATTAATATATATAGGCAAATCATACTGTTTGTAATCTACATCACACATGGGGAACAATTAATATATATAGACAAATCATACTGTTTGTAATCTACATGGCACATGGGGAACAATTAATATATATAGGCAAATCATACTGTTTGTAATCTACATGGTACATGGGGAACAATTAATATATATAAGCAAATCATACTGTTTGTTATCTACATGGAACATGGGGAACAATTAATATATATAGACAAATCATACTGTTTGTAATCTACATCACACATGGGGAACAATTAATATATATAGGCAAATCATACTGTTTGTAATCTACATCACACATGGGGAACAATTAATATATATAGACAAATCATACTGTTTGTAATCTACATCACACATGGGGAACAATTGATATATATAGGCAAATCATACTGTTTGTAATCTACATGGCACATGGGGAATAATAAATATATATAGACAAATCATACTGTTTGTAATCTACATGGCACATGGGGAACAATTAATATATATAGACAAATCATACTGTTTGTAATCTACATGGCACATGGGAAACAATTAATATATATAGACAAATCATACTGTTTGTAATCTACATGGCACATGGGGAACAATTAATATATATAGGCAAATCATACTGTTTGTAATCTACATGGCACCTGGGGAACAATTAATATATATAGGCAAATCATACTGTTTGTAATCTACATGGTACATAGGGAACAATTAATATATATAGACAAATCATACTGTTTGTAATCTACATGGCACATGGGGAACAATTAATATATATAGACAAATCATACTCGGCGAGATTATGAGTTTTGCGGTAACAGGGATGCGGTGCTAACAAGCAGTTTTCCCTCACTGCTCACTTGCAGACAACGCTGGTATTACGGGTCTTTAGAAACCCGGCGTTAGCCGCAGAAAAGTGAGCGTAGAGCAAAATTTAGCTCCACATCTCACCTCAATACCAGCGCTGCTTATTGTAGTAGTGAGCTGGCAAAATGTGCTTGTGCACAATTTCCCCATATGAATCAATGGGGGGAGAGCCGGCAAAAAAAAACACCTGCAAAAAAGCAGCGTTCAGCTCTTAACGCAGCCCCATTGATTCCTATGGCCGCCACCTACCTACACTTATTAACCCCTAATCTGCTGCCCCCAACGTTGCCGCCACTATATTAAAGTTCTTAACCCTAAACCTAAGTCTAACCCTAAACCTAACCCCCCCTAACTTAAATATAATTTAAATAAATCTAAATAAAATAACTACAATTAACTAAATTATTCCTATTTAAAACTAAATACTTACCTATAAAATAAACCCTAAGATAGCTACAATATAACTAATAGTTACATTGTAGCTAGCTTAGGGTTTATTTTTATTTTACAGGCAAGTTTGTATTTATTTTAACTAGGTACAATAGTTACTAAATAGTTATTAATGATTTAATAGCTACCTAGTTAAAATAAAGACAAATTACACCTAACAATACACTATAATTAAATTAATTCCCTAAACTAAATACAATTAAATACAATTAAATACAATTATCTAAAGTACGGAAAGAAAAAAAAACACTAAAATAATAAAATAATTACAAGTTTTTTAAACTAATTACACCTAATCTAATCCCCCTAATAAAATAAAAAAGCCCCGCAAAATAATAAAAAGCCCTACCCTATACTCAATTACAAATAGCCCTTAAAAGGGCCTTTTACGGGGCATTGCCCCAAAGTAATCAGCTCTTTTACCTGTAAAAAAAAGTACAATACCCCCCCAACATTAAAATCCATCACCCACACACCCAACCCTACTCTAAAACTCACCCAATCCCCCCTTAATAAAACCTAACACTAACCCCTTGAAGATCACCCTACCTTGAGAAGTCTTCACCCAACCGGGCCGAAGTCCTCAACGAAGCCGGGCGAAGTGGTCCTCCAGACAGGCAGAAGTCTTCATCCAAGCCGGCCAGAAGAGGTCCTCCAGATGGGCAGAAGTCTTCATCCAGGCGGCATCTTCTATCTTCATCCATCCGGCGCAGAGCAGGTCCATCTTCAAGACATCCGACGCGGGGGTTTATTAAGGGGGGATTGGGTGGATTTTATAGTAGGGTTGGGTGTGTGGGTGGTGGGTTTTAATGTTGGGGGGGTATTGTACTTTTTTTAACAGGTAAAAGAACCGATTACTTTGGGGCAATGCCCCGCAAAAGGCCCTTTTAAGGGCTATTTGTAATTTAGTACAGGGTAGGGATTTTTTATTATTTTGGGGTGCTTTCATATTTAAATTAGGTGTAATTAGTTTAAAAAACTTTTTTTATTATTTTCTGTAATTTAGTGTTTGGTTTTTTTCGTACTTTAGATAATTGTATTTAATTGTAGTTAATTTAGGGAATTAATTTAATTATAGTGTAGTGTTAGATGTAATTGTAACTTAGGTTAGGTTTTATTTTACAGGTAAATTTGTCTTTATTTTAACTAGGTAGCTATTAAATAGTTAATAACTATTTAATAACTATTGTACCTAGTTAAAATAAATACAAAGTTGCCTGTAAAATAAAAATAAATCCTAAGCTAGCTACAATGTAACTATTAGTTATATTGTAGCTAGCTTAGGGTTTATTTTTTAGGTAAGTATTTAGTTTTAAATAGGAAAAATTTAGTTAATGATAGTTATTTTATTTAGATTTATTTAAATTATATTTAAGTTAGGGGGGTGTTAGGGTTAGGGTTAGACTTAGATTTAGGGGTTAATAACTTTAATATAGTGGCGGCGACGTTGGGGCTGCAGATAAGGGGTTAATAAATGTAGGTAGGTGTTGGCTATGTTAGGGCAGGCAGATTAGGGGTTAATAATATTTAACTAGTGTTTGCGATGCGGGAGTGCAGCGGTTTAGGGGTTAATATATTTATTATAAAGGTGGCGATGTCCGGTTCGGCAGATTAGGGGTTAAATAATTTATTTTAGTGTTTGCGATGTGGGGGGGCCTCGGTTTAGGGGTTAATAGGTAGTTTATGGGTGTTAGTGTACTTTTTAGCACTTTAGTTAAGAGTTTTATGCTACGGTGTTAGCCCATAAAACTCTTAACTACTGACTTTTAAATGCGGTATCAGTCTTGACAGGAGAGACTGTACCGCTCACTTTTTGGAAGACTCATAATACCGGCGTTATGCAAGTCCCATTGAAAATATAGGATACGCAATTGACGTAAGTGGATTTGCTGTATTTTGGAGTCTGACCAAAAAAGTGAGCGGTGAGCCTACCAGCGAGCATTAGAAAGCAGCGTTGGGACCTCTCAACACAAGACTCGTAATCTAGCCGACTGTTTATAATCTACATGGCACATGGGGAACAATTAATATATATAAGCAAATCATACTGTTTGTAATATACATGGTACATGGGGAACAATTAATATATATAAGCAAATCATACTGTTTGTAATCTACATGGTACATGGGGAACAATTAATGTATATAGACAAATCATACTGTTTGTAATCTACATGACACATAGGGAACAATTAATATATATAGGCAAATCATACTGTTTGTAATCTACATGGCACATGGGGAACAATTAATATATATAGGCAAATCATACTGTTTGTAATCTACATGGCACATGGGGAACAATTAATATATATAAGCAAATCATACTGTTTGTAATCTACATGGCACATGGGGAACAATTAATATATATAAGCAAATCATACTGTTTGTAATCTACATGGCACATGGGGAACAATTAATATATATAAGCAAATCATACTGTTTGTAATCTACATGGGGAACAATTAATATATATAGGCAAATCATACTGTTTGTAATCTACATGGCACATGGGGAACAGTTAATATATATAGGCAAATCATACTGTTTGTAATCTACATGGCACATGGGGAACAATTAATGTATATATGCAAATCATACTGTTTGTAATCTACATGGCACATGGGGAACAATTAATATATATAGGCAAATCATACTGTTTGTAATCTACATGGCACATGGGGAACAAATAATATATATAAGCAAATCATACTGTTTGTAATCTACATGGCACATGGGGAACAATTAATATATATAAGCAAATCATACTGTTTGTAATCTACATGACACATGGGGAACAATTAATATATATAGACAAATCATACTGTTTGTAATCTACATGGTACATAGGGAACAATTAATATATATAGACAAATCATACTGTTTGTAATCTACATGGCACATGGGGAACAATTAATATATATAGGCAAATCATACTGTTTGTAATCTACATGGCACATGGGGAACAATTAATATATATAGACAAATCATACTGTTTGTAATCTACATGGCACATGGGGAACAATTAATATATATAAGCAAATCATACTGTTTGTAATCTACATGCAACATGGGGAACAATTAATATATATAGGCAAATCATATTGTTTGTAATCTACATGGTACCTGGGGAACAATTAATATATATAGACAAATCATACTGTTTGTAATCTACATGGCACATGGGGAACAATTAATATATATAGGCAAATCATACTGTTTGTAATCTACATGGCACATGGGGAACAATTAATATATATAAGCAAATCATACTGTTTGTAATCTACATGGCACATGGGGAACAATTAATATATATAAGCAAATCATACTGTTTGTAATCTACATGGGGAACAATTAATATATATAGGCAAATCATACTGTTTGTAATCTACATGGCACATGGGGAACAGTTAATATATATAGGCAAATCATACTGTTTGTAATCTACATGGCACATGGGGAACAATTAATGTATATAGGCAAATCATACTGTTTGTAATCTACATGGCACATGGGGAACAATTAATATATATAGGCAAATCATACTGTTTGTAATCTACATGGCACATGGGGAACAAATAATATATATAAGCAAATCATACTGTTTGTAATCTACATGGCACATGGGGAACAATTAATATATATAGGCAAATCATACTGTTTGTAATCTACATGGTACATGGGGAACAAATAATATATATAGACAAATCATTATGTTTGTAATCTACATGGCACATGGGGAACAATTAATATATATATAGGCAAATCATACTGTTTGTTATCTACATGGCACATGGGGAACAATTAATATATATATAGGCAAATCATACTGTTTGTTATCTACATGGCACATGGGGAACAAATAATATATATAGGCAAATCATACTGTTTGTAATCTACATGGGGAACAATTAATATATATAGGCAAATCATACTGTTTGTAATCTACATAGGGAACAATTAATATATATAGGCAAATCATACTGTTTGTAATCTACATAGGGAACAATTAATATATATAGGCAAATCATACTGTTTGTAATCTACATGGCACATGGGGAACAATTAATATATATAGGCAAATCATACTGTTTGTAATCTACATGGTACATGGGGAACAAATAATATATATAGGCAAATCATACTGTTTGTAATCTACATGGTACCTGGGGAACAATTCATATATATAGACAAATCATACTGTTTGTAATCTACATGGGGAACAATTAATATATATAAGCAAATCATATTGTTTGTTATCTACATGGCACATGGGGAACAAATAATATATATAGGCAAATCATACTGTTTGTAATCTACATGGCACATAGGGAACAAATAATATATATAGGCAAATCATACTGTTTGTAATCTACATGGGGAACAATTAATATATATAGGCAAATCATACTGTTTGTAATCTACATGGCACATGGGGAACAATTCATATATATAGGCAAATCATACTGTTTGTAATCTACATGGCACATGGGGAACAATTCATATATATAGGCAAATCATACTGTTTGTAATCTACATGGGGAACAATTAATATATATAGGCAAATCATACTGTTTGTAATCTACATGCAACATGGGGAACAATTAATATATATAGGCAAATCATACTGTTTGTAATCTACATAGGGAACAATTAATATATATAGGCAAATCATACTGTTTGTAATCTACATGGCACATGGGGAACAAATAATATATATAAGCAAATCATACTGCTTGTAACCTACATGGTACCTGGGGAACAAATAATATATATAAGCAAATCATACTGTTTGTAATCTACATGGCACATGGGGAACAAATAATATATATAAGCAAATCATACTGTTTGTAATCTACATGGCACATGGGGAACAATTAATATATATAGGCAAATCATACTGTTTGTAATCTACATGGCACATGGGGAACAATTAATATATATAGACAAATCATACTGTTTGTAATCTACATGGCACATGGGGAACAAATAATATATATAGGCAAATCATACTGTTTGTAATCTACATGGGGAACAATTAATATATATAGACAAATCATACTGTTTGTAATCTACATGGTACATAGGGAACAATTAATATATATAGACAAATCATACTGTTTGTAATCTACATGGCACATAGGGAACAATTAATATATATAGGCAAATCATACTGTTTGTAATCTACATGGGGAACAATTAATATATATAGGCAAATCATACTGTTTGTAATCTACATAGGGAACAATTAATATATATAGGCAAATCATACTGTTTGTAATCTACATAGGGAACAATTAATATATATAGGCAAATCATACTGTTTGTAATCTACATGGCACATAGGGAACAATTAATATATATAGGCAAATCATACTGTTTGTAATCTACATAGGGAACAATTAATATATATAGGCAAATCATACTGTTTGTAATCTACATAGGGAACAATTAATATATATAGGCAAATCATACTGTTTGTAATCTACATGGCACATAGGGAACAATTAATATATATAGGCAAATCATACTGTTTGTAATCTACATGGGGAACAATTAATATATATAGGCAAATCATACTGTTTGTAATCTACATGGCACATAGGGAACAATTAATATATATAGGCAAATCATACTGTTTGTAATCTACATGGGGAACAATTAATATATATAGGCAAATCATACTGTTTGTAATCTACATGGTACATGGGGAACAATTAATATATATAAGCAAATCATACTGTTTGTAATCTACATGGCACATGGGGAACAATTAATATATATAGACAAATCATACTGTTTGTAATCTACATGGGGAACAATTAATATATATAGGCAAATCATACTGTTTGTAATCTACATGGCACATGGGGAACAATTAATATATATAGGCAAATCATACTGTTTGTAATCTACATGGCACATGGGGAACAATTAATATATATAGGCAAATCATAATGTTTGTAATCTACATGGGGAACAATTAATATATATAGGCAAATCATACTGTTTGTAATCTACATGGCACATGGGGAACAATTAATATATATAGGCAAATCATAATGTTTGTAATCTACATGGGGAACAATTAATATATATAGGCAAATCATACTGTTTGTAATCTACATGCAACATGGGGAAAAATTAATATATATATAGACAAATCATACTGTTTGTAATCTACATGGGGAACAATTAATATATATAGGTAAATCATACTGTTTGTAATCTACATGGGGAACAATTAATATATATATAGACAAATCATACTGTTTGTAATCTACATGGGGAACAATTAATATATATAGACAAATCATACTGTTTGTAATCTACATGGGGAACAATTAATA
Organism: Bombina bombina; assembly: GCF_027579735.1. Taxonomy (NCBI): domain Eukaryota; kingdom Metazoa; phylum Chordata; class Amphibia; order Anura; family Bombinatoridae; genus Bombina; species Bombina bombina. The sequence continues at coordinate 36,087 of NW_026512496.1, read as the reverse complement.
TATATATAGACAAATCATACTGTTTGTAATCTACATGGGGAACAATTAATATATATAGGCAAATCATACTGTTTGTAATCTACATGGGGAACAATTAATATATATAGACAAATCATACTGTTTGTAATCTACATGGTACATGGGGAACAATTAATATATATAGGCAAATCATACTGTTTGTAATCTACATGGCACCTGGGGAACAATTAATATATATATAGACAAATCATACTGTTTGTAATCTACATGGCACAAGGGGAACAATTAATATATATATAGACAAATCATACTGTTTGTAATCTACATGGCACATGGGGAACAATTAATATATATAGACAAATCATACTGTTTGTAATCTACATGGCACAAGGGGAACAATTAATATATATAGGCAAATCATACTGTTTGTAATCTACATGGCACAAGGGGAACAATTAATATATATAGGCAAATCATACTGTTTGTAATCTACATGGCACATGGGGAACAATTAATATATATAGACAAATCATACTGTTTGTAATCTACATGGCACATAGGGAACAATTAATATATATAGGCAAATCATACTGTTTGTAATCTACATGGCACATAGGGAACAATTAATATATATAAGCAAATCATACTGTTTGTAATCTACATGGCACATGGGGAACAATTAATATATATAAGCAAATCATACTGTTTGTAATCTACATGGCACATGGGGAACAATTAATATATATAAGCAAATCATACTGTTTGTAATCTACATGGCACATGGGGAACAATTAATATATATATAGGCAAATCATACTGTTTGTAATCTACATGGTACATGGGGAACAATTAATATATATAGGCAAATCATACTGTTTGTAATCTACATGGCACATAGGGAACAATTAATATATATAAGCAAATCATACTGTTTGTAATCTACATGGCACATGGGGAACAATTAATGTATATAGGCAAATCATACTGTTTGTAATCTACATGGTACATGGGGAACAATTAATATATATGAGCAAATCATACTGTTTGTAATCTACATGGCACATGGGGAACAATTAATATATATAGACAAATCATACTGTTTGTAATCTACATGGCACATAGGGAACAAATAATATATATAGACAAATCATACTGTTTGTAATCTACATGGCACACGGGGAACAATTAATATATATAGACAAATCATACTGTTTGTAATCTACATGGCACAAGGGGAACAATTAATATATATAGACAAATCATACTGTTTGTAATCTACATGGTACATGGGGAACAATTAATATATATATAGGCAAATCATATTGTTTGTAATCTACATGGCACCTGGGGAACAATTAATATATATAGGCAAATCATACTGTTTGTAATCTACATGGTACATGGGGAACAATTAATATATATAGACAAATCATACTGTTTGTAATCTAAATGGCACATGGGGAATAATAAATATATATAGGCAAATCATACTGTTTGTAATCTACATGGCAAATGGGGAACAATTAATATATATAGACAAATCATACTGTTTGTAATCTACATGGCACATGGGGAACAATTAATGTATATAGGCAAATCATACTGTTTGTAACCTACATGGCATATGGGGAACAATTAATATATATATAGACAAATCATACTGTTTTTAATCTACATGGCACATGCAGACATCCTAACTCTCCCTGACGTTCAGGGGGTCTCCCTGATTGTAATAGCGGCTCCCTGATGCCAGCAAATGTAATGCAATCTCCCTAAAACTCCAAGTACCATGATCCAATGTGGCCCAAATCCGGAAAAGTGTTTGCTGGGACGTTATAGAACCCTTAAAGCTTGCATCAGTAACAAAAAAGCCCCCACTGATTTTAATAAAGTAAAACACGAATACTACCTTATTTACTGCACGTAATTAAACTTTGTATTCTAAAATATTTAGACATTAAACAAGCGTACGATCACTGGAAAATAGGTTTGTTGTATGTGATTGTGCAATAAAGCTACTTTTTTTAATGTGACTTTAGTGGGAAGCTACTTTAATGATAAGTCTCTATCTTATTTAGGGTTTCAAGGCGTCCAACATATAACTGGGAGGGGGGGTGGCGGCGCAGTTGCAGGTGAAGCCACCTCCCTAAAATGAGTTTTTGCAGGTTGGGATGTCTGCACATGGGGATCAATTAATATATATATAGGCAAATCATACTGTTTGTAATCTACATGGCACATGGGGATCAATTAATATATATAGGCAAATCATACTGTTTGTAATCTACATGGTACATGGGGGACAATTAATATATATAGGCAAATCATACTGTTTGTAATCTACATGGTAGCTGGGGATCAATTAATATATATAGACAAATCATACTGTTTGTAATCTACATGGCACATGGGGAACAATTAATATATATAGGCAAATCATACTGTTTGTAATCTACATGGCACATCGGGAACAATTAATATATATAGGCAAATCATACTGTTTGTAATCTGCATGGTACATAGGGAACAATTAATATATATAGACAAATCATACTGTTTGTAATCTACATGGTAGCTGGGGATCAATTAATATATATAGACAAATCATACTGTTTGTAATCTACATGGCACATAGGGAACAATTAATATATATAAGCAAATCATACTGTTTGTAATCTACATGGTACATGGGGAACAATTAATATATATAGGCAAATCATACTGTTTGTTATCTACATGGAACATGGGGAACAATTAATATATATAGACAAATCATACTGTTTGTAATCTACATCACACATGGGGAACAATTAATATATATAGACAAATCATACTGTTTGTAATCTACATGGCACATGGGGAACAATTAATATATATAGGCAAATCATACTGTTTGTAATCTACATGGCACATGGGGAACAATTAATATATATAGACAAATCATACTGTTTGTAATCTACATGGTACATGGGGAACAATTAATATATATAAGCAAATCATACTGTTTGTTATCTACATGGAACATGGGGAACAATTAATATATATAGACAAATCATACTGTTTGTAATCTACATCACACATGGGGAACAATTAATATATATAGGCAAATCATACTGTTTGTAATCTACATCACACATGGGGAACAATTAATATATATAGACAAATCATACTGTTTGTAATCTACATCACACATGGGGAACAATTGATATATATAGGCAAATCATACTGTTTGTAATCTACATGGCACACGGGGAACAATTAATATATATAGACAAATCATACTGTTTGTAATCTACATGGCACATGGGGAACAATTAATATATATAGACAAATCATACTGTTTGTAATCTACATGGCACATGGGAAACAATTAATATATATAGACAAATCATACTGTTTGTAATCTACATGGCACATGGGGAACAATTAATATATATAGGCAAATCATACTGTTTGTAATCTACATGGCACCTGGGGAACAATTAATATATATAGGCAAATCATACTGTTTGTAATCTACATGGTACATAGGGAACAATTAATATATATAGACAAATCATACTGTTTGTAATCTACATGGCACATGGGGAACAATTAATATATATAGACAAATCATACTCGGCGAGATTATGAGTTTTGCGGTAACAGGGATGCGGTGCTAACAAGCAGTTTTCCCTCACTGCTCACTTGCAGACAACGCTGGTATTACGGGTCTTTAGAAACCCGGCGTTAGCCGCAGAAAAGTGAGCGTAGAGCAAAATTTAGCTCCACATCTCACCTCAATACCAGCGCTGCTTATTGTAGTAGTGAGCTGGCAAAATGTGCTTGTGCACAATTTCCCCATATGAATCAATGGGGGGAGAGCCGGCAAAAAAAAACACCTGCAAAAAAGCAGCGTTCAGCTCTTAACGCAGCCCCATTGATTCCTATGGCCGCCACCTACCTACACTTATTAACCCCTAATCTGCTGCCCCCAACGTTGCCGCCACTATATTAAAGTTCTTAACCCCTAAACCTAAGTCTAACCCTAAACCTAACCCCCCCTAACTTAAATATAATTTAAATAAATCTAAATAAAATAACTACAATTAACTAAATTATTCCTATTTAAAACTAAATACTTACCTATAAAATAAACCCTAAGATAGCTACAATGTAACTATTAGTTATATTGTAGCTATCTTAGGGTTTATTTTTATTTTACAGGCAAGTTTGTATTTATTTTAACTAGGTACAATAGTTACTAAATAGTTATTAATGATTTAATAGCTACCTAGTTAAAATAAAGACAAATTACACCTAACAATACACTATAATTAAATTAATTCCCTAAACTAAATACAATTAAATACAATTAAATACAATTATCTAAAGTACGGAAAGAAAAAAAAAACACTAAAATAATAAAATAATTACAAGTTTTTTAAACTAATTACACCTAATCTAATCCCCCTAATAAAATAAAAAAGCCCCGCAAAATAATAAAAAGCCCTACCCTATACTCAATTACAAATAGCCCTTAAAAGGGCCTTTTACGGGGCATTGCCCCAAAGTAATCAGCTCTTTTACCTGTAAAAAAAAGTACAATACCCCCCCAACATTAAAATCCATCACCCACACACCCAACCCTACTCTAAAACTCACCCAATCCCCCCTTAATAAAACCTAACACTAACCCCTTGAAGATCACCCTACCTTGAGAAGTCTTCACCCAACCGGGCCGAAGTCCTCAACGAAGCCGGGTGAAGTGGTCCTCCAGACAGGCAGAAGTCTTCATCCAAGCCGGCCAGAAGAGGTCCTCCAGATGGGCAGAAGTCTTCATCCAGGCGGCATCTTCTATCTTCATCCATCCGGCGCAGAGCAGGTCCATCTTCAAGACATCCGACGCGGGGGTTTATTAAGGGGGGATTGGGTGGATTTTATAGTAGGGTTGGGTGTGTGGGTGGTGGGTTTTAATGTTGGGGGGGTATTGTACTTTTTTTAACAGGTAAAAGAACCGATTACTTTGGGGCAATGCCCCGCAAAAGGCCCTTTTAAGGGCTATTTGTAATTTAGTACAGGGTAGGGATTTTTTATTATTTTTGGGTGATTTCATATTTAAATTAGGTGTAATTAGTTTAAAAAACTTTTTTTATTATTTTCTGTAATTTAGTGTTTGGTTTTTTTCGTACTTTAGATAATTGTATTTAATTGTAGTTAATTTAGGGAATTAATTTAATTATAGTGTAGTGTTAGATGTAATTGTAACTTAGGTTAGGTTTTATTTTACAGGTAAATTTGTCTTTATTTTAACTAGGTAGCTATTAAATAGTTAATAACTATTTAATAACTATTGTACCTAGTTAAAATAAATACAAAGTTGCCTGTAAAATAAAAATAAATCCTAAGCTAGCTACAATGTAACTATTAGTTATATTGTAGCTAGCTTAGGGTTTATTTTTTAGGTAAGTATTTAGTTTTAAATAGGAAAAATTTAGTTAATGATAGTTATTTTATTTAGATTTATTTAAATTATATTTAAGTTAGGGGGGTGTTAGGGTTAGGGTTAGACTTAGATTTAGGGGTTAATAACTTTAATATAGTGGCGGCGACGTTGGGGCTGCAGATAAGGGGTTAATAAATGTAGGTAGGTGTTGGCTATGTTAGGGCAGGCAGATTAGGGGTTAATAATATTTAACTAGTGTTTGCGATGCGGGAGTGCAGCGGTTTAGGGGTTAATATATTTATTATAAAGGTGGCGATGTCCGGTTCGGCAGATTAGGGGTTAAATAATTTATTTTAGTGTTTGCGATGTGGGGGGGCCTCGGTTTAGGGGTTAATAGGTAGTTTATGGGTGTTAGTGTACTTTTTAGCACTTTAGTTAAGAGTTTTATGCTACGGTGTTAGCCCATAAAACTCTTAACTACTGACTTTTAAATGCGGTATCAGTCTTGACAGGAGAGACTGTACCGCTCACTTTTTGGAAGACTCATAATACCGGCGTTATGCAAGTCCCATTGAAAATATAGGATACGCAATTGACGTAAGTGGATTTGCTGTATTTTGGAGTCTGACCAAAAAAGTGAGCGGTGAGCCTACCAGCGAGCATTAGAAAGCAGCGTTGGGACCTCTCAACACAAGACTCGTAATCTAGCCGACTGTTTATAATCTACATGGCACATGGGGAACAATTAATATATATAAGCAAATCATACTGTTTGTAATATACATGGTACATGGGGAACAATTAATATATATAAGCAAATCATACTGTTTGTAATCTACATGGTACATGGGGAACAATTAATGTATATAGACAAATCATACTGTTTGTAATCTACATGACACATAGGGAACAATTAATATATATAGGCAAATCATACTGTTTGTAATCTACATGGCACATGGGGAACAATTAATATATATAGACAAATCATACTGTTTGTAATCTACATGACACATAGGGAACAATTAATATATATAGACAAATCATACTGTTTGTAATCTACATGGCACATAGGGAACAATATATATAGGCAAATCATACTGTTTGTAATCTACATGGTACATAGGGAACAATTAATATATATAGACAAATCATACTGTTTGTAATCTACATGGCACATGGGGAACAATTAATATATATAGGCAAATCATACTGTTTGTAATCTACAAGGCACATGGGGAACAATTAATATATATAGACAAATCATTCTGTTTGTAATCTACATGGCACATGGGGAACAATTAATATATATAGGCAAATCATACTGTTTGTAATCTACATGGCACATAGGGAACAATTAATATATATAGGCAAATCATACTATTTGTAATCTACATGGTACCTGGGGAAAAATTAATATATATAGGCAAATCATACTGTTTGTAATCTACATGGCACATGGGGAACAATTAATATATATAGACAAATCATTCTGTTTTTAATCTACATGGCACATGGGGAACAATTAATATATATAGGCAAATCATACTGTTTGTAATCTACATGGCACATGGGGAACAATTAATATATATAGGCAAATCATACTGTTTGTAATCTACATGGCACATGGGGAACAATTAATATATATAGACAAATCATTCTGTTTGTAATCTACATGGCACATGGGGAACAATTAATATATATAGGCAAATCATACTGTTTGTAATCTACATGGCACATAGGGAACAATTAATATATATAGGCAAATCATACTGTTTGTAATCTACATGGTACCTGGGGAAAAATTAATATATATAGGCAAATCATACTGTTTGTAATCTACATGGTACATGGGGAACAATAAATATATATAGACAAATCATACTGTTTGTAATCTACATGGCACATGGGGAACAATTAATATATATAGGCAAATCATACTGTTTGTAATCTACATGACACATGGGGAACAATTAATATATATAGGTAAATCATACTGTTTGTAATCTACATGGTACATGGGGAACAATTAATATATATATAGACAAATCATACTGTTTGTAATCTACATGGCACATAGGGAACAAATAATATATATAGGCAAATCATACTGTTTGTAATCTACATGGCACATGGGGAACAATTAATATATATAGACAAATCATACTGTTTGTAATCTACATGGGGAAGAATTAATATATATAGGCAAATCATACTGTTTGTAATCTACATGGGGAACAATTAATATATATATAGACAAATCATACTGTTTGTAATTTACATGGTACATAGGGAACAATTAATATATATAGGCAAATCATACTGTTTGTAATCTACATGGCACATGGGGAACAATTAATATATATAGACAAATCATACTGTTTGTAATCTACATGGGGAACAATTAATATATATATAGACAAATCATACTGTTTGTAATTTACATGGGGAACAATTAATATATATATAGACAAATCATACTGTTTGTAATTTACATGGGGAACAATTAATATATATAGACAAATCATACTGTTTGTAATCTACATGGGGAAGAATTAATATATATAGACAAATCATACTGTTTGTAATTTACATGGGGAACAATTAATATATATATAGACAAATCATACTGTTTGTAATCTACATGGGGAAGAATTAATATATATAGACAAATCATACTGTTTGTAATTTACATGGGGAACAATTAATATATATAGGCAAATCATACTGTTTGTAATCTACATGGTACATAGGGAACAATTAATATATATAGGCAAATCATACTGTTTGTAATCTACATGGCACATGGGGAACAATTAATATATATAGGCAAATCATACTGTTTGTAATCTACATGGCACATGGGGAACAATTAATATATATAGGCAAATCATACTGTTTGTAATCTACATGGCACATGGGGAACAATTAATATATATAGGCAAATCATACTGTTTGTAATCTACATGGGGAACAATTAATATATATAGGCAAATCATACTGTTTGTAATCTACATGGGGAACAATTAATATATATAAGCAAATCATACTGTTTGTAATCTACATGGCACATAGGGAACAAATAATATATATAGACAAATCATACTGTTTGTAATCTACATGGTACATAGGGAACAATTCATATATGTAGGCAAATCATACTGTTTGTAATCTACATGGCACATGGGGAACAATTAATATATATAGGCAAATCATACTGTTTGTAATCTACATGACACATGGGGAACAATTAATATATATAAGCAAATCATACTGTTTGTAATCTACATGGCACCTGGGGAACAATTAATATATATAGGCAAATCATACTGTTTGTAATCTACATGGCACATAGGGAACAATTAATATATATAGTCAAATCATACTGTTTGTAATCTACATGGCACATGGGGAACAATTAATATATATAGGCAAATCATACTGTTTGTAATCTACATGGCACATGGGGAACAATTAATATATATAGGCAAATCATACTGTTTGTAATCTACATGGTACATAGGGAACAATTAATATATATAGGCAAATCATACTGTTTGTAATCTACATGGTACATAGGGAACAATTAATATATATAGGCAAATCATACTGTTTGTAATCTACATGGTACCTGGGGAACAATTAATATATATAGGCAAATCATACTGTTTGTAATCTACATGGGGAACATTTAATATATATAGGCAAATCATACTGTTTGTAATCTACATGGCACATGGGGAACATTTAATATATAGGCAAATCATACTGTTTGTAATCTACATGGCACATGGGGAACATAAAATCATACTGTTTGTAATCTACATGGCATATGGGCAACATAATATCATACTGTTTGTAATCTACATAGCATATGGGCAACATAAAATCATACTGTTTGTAATCTACATGGCATATGGGGAACATAAAATCATACTGTTTGTAATCTGTATAGCATAGCATATGGCGAACATAAAATCATACAGTTTGTAATCTACATGGCATATGGGCAACATAATATCATACTGTTTGTAATCTACATAGCATATGGGCAACATAAAATCATACTGTTTGTAATCTACATGGCATATGGGCAACATAATATCATACTGTTTGTAATCTACATAGCATATGGGCAACATAAAATCATACTGTTTGTAATCTACATGGCATATGGGCAACATAAAATCATACTGTTTGTAATCTACATGGCATATGGGCAACATAAAATCATACTGTTTGTAATCTACATGGCATATGGGCAACATAAAATCATACTGTTTGTAATCTACATGGCATATGGGCAACATAAAATCATACTGTTTGTAATCTACATGGCATATGGGCAACATAAAATCATACTGTTTGTAATCTACATGGCATATGGGCAACATAAAATCATACTGTTTGTAATCTACATGGCATATGGGGAACACAAAATCATACTGTTTGTAATCTACATGGCATATGGGGAACACAAAATCATACAGTTTGTAATCTACATGGCATATGGGCAACATAATATCATACTGTTTGTAATCTACATGGCATATGGCGAACATAAAATCATACTGTTTGTAATCTACATGGCATATGGGGAACACAAAATCATACTGTTTGTAATCTATATGGACGGTACATGGGAAACAAGATGTTAAATATATACACACATATCATACTGTTTGTAATCTATATGTAATGTGGGGAAGAATATGTTATTTATATATAGTTGCACGCCATTGTGCCAAGCAAGGCCATGCCGTATCTTCAATCCGCTATATCCTCATCGACCATATACCCCCACTTGATCGGGGAGGGGATAGGAGCAAGATACTACTCAAACGGGAAGCCCAATGGATCTTTAAATTGGGGACTATCCATCCAGGCGGATTAAACACTACCCCAGATTTCAAAAATCTTACCTAAGGGTATAAGGTAGTGCTACATGCTTGGGGTATAACCCAGGGTCATTGTGGCTACGTTTAGCTCCCAGCTCCATGGCTCTTCTGAGCGATGTGAACTGGTCGCTTACGACACACCAGGGTGGAGGAACATATCCCCCATCTGGGTTGTGGAAGCCTGGTCTCTGAGGTGAGATTACCCAATTCTGCACTTTATACCTTAAGTCGGGAATAGACCAATCTAACTACAGAATACTAAGGAGCTATAAGATGGACTGTTCTTATATATATATATATATATATATATATATATATATATATATATATATATATATATATATATATATATATATATATATATATATATATAGTGTGTGTGTGTGAATGTTAAATGTCCTTTTAAACTAGGATACAGAAAATTAGTAATAGGACATTGTAAAATGACATTAAGTACATGCTAAAACAAGAAACAAAATGTTTTTCTTAAAGGGACAGTCTAGTCCAAAATAAACTTTCATGATTCAGATAGGGCATGTAATTTTAAACTATTTTCCAATTTACTTTTATCTCCAATTTTGCTTTGATCTCTTGGTATTCTTGGTTGAAAGCTTAACCTAGGAGGTTCATATGCTAATTTCTTAGATCTTGAAGGCCACCTCTTTTCAGAATGCATTTTTCACCACTAGAGGGTGTTAGTTCATGTTTTTCATATAGATAACACTGTGCTCATGCACGTAAAGTTATCTGGGAGCAGGCACTGATTGGCTAAACTGCAAGTCTGTCAAAAGAACTGAAATAAAGGGGCAGTTTGCAGAGGCTTAGATACAAGATAATCACAGAGGTTAAAAGTATATTAATATAACTGTCTTGGTTATGCAAAACTGGGGAATGGGTAATAAAGGGATTATTTATCTTTTAAAACAATAAAAATTCTGGTGTAGACTGTCCCTTTAAATATTTCTTTAAGCAAGCTTACATCAATTGAACATCCAAGCAATGATTCTGCCTTCAGGGCTTTCTGTATAATCTGGTACAAATCAGCTGGGGCCTTCTTTAAATCATACAGCTCAGCGATACCTCCAGTGAAGTCTTCAAACCCTTCTATTGTGGAACCTCCGGTCAGTGCTTCATAGGATCCAGTCAGCCTGTAAAGAACAATAAATGGATTAATTATGTAACGTAGCAGTGTCCCAATTTTATTGCCCCACTACAGATAAAGGGGTCGATTTATGAAGCAGACGATGCTGCTTCCGATCCACTCCGCTTCAGGTCTGCCTGAAGCGGAAGTTAAGAAGCAGCGGTCATAAGACCGCTGCTCCTTAACTCGTCCACCACCTCTGAGGTGGCGGACAGCAATCAGCCCTATCGGATATGGTCAGGTTGATTGACAACCCCTGCTAGTGGCCAATTGGCCGGGAATCTCCAGGGGGGGCATTGCACCAGCAGCTCACCAGAAAAGCAGTTCACCTGCGCTATGGAAGCCCCATGAAAAAAACATAATTTTTACGTGTGCCGGACTGACGTTGCGTTACAGGCTAAAAGGCTTGCGGTACAGCTATACCGACAAAACTTGTAATGGCTGTGGTGCTGTTTTAATGCTGAAATGCCCATTTTTTAGCGTTAAAACACAAACACAAAGCTTAATCTAGGTGATAGTGTGTTACCATTATTTATCTGAGGAATCTCAAAGTTATGTAGGGAAATTAGTATATTCTAATGTCCCTGCATACTGGGCTATTCCTAGTTAAAGTGGTTCCCACTGGACTGTTTTATAATACCGTAGAAGACTTATTAAACCTATTGCATAGCAACTTTATATTCTAACACATATCCAGGATAGAATACATACATATATATTTATATCTTCATAAAAATTTTAAAATATATAGAGGTAATATATTCTAGATATGTGGATAGTCTTCTAATCACTAGTCACTAATTAAGAAGACTGCAAGATCTATCTCTCTGTTCATCCCTCTTGGTTCTAGGGTCCCTAGTGTCCTAATCCAGAATGTCTCTTTACGTCAAAGTGTAATGAGCCTATTTCCTCCCCTGATATCTAATTGGACCCTTTCAATCACTTTTACTCTAAGACTGCTAGGGTCTTTGTTATGATACTCAGAGAAATGAGCTGAGACTCTATGCTTAAGAACACCCTTCTCAATATTCACAATATGTTCTCTAAACCGGGTCTTAGGGCTTCTTTTGGTTCTTCCAATGTATAATTTTCCGCATGAGCAAGACAGGTGGTATACACAATTGATAGACTCCTTAATCTCATACTCCTCTCCATCTCTTAATGATGTAAAGCTTATAGAATTGGAATCACAATGAGCACAGCTCATTGTGATTCCAATTCCTCCCGCACTTGAAAAAGCCCATTGATCTCTTTTGTAACCAGCTACCCTGTTTATTAACATCCCTAAGTTTACTAGGGGCCAGGATGTTCTTTAAATTGTTATTCTTCTTAAAGACCAATTGTGGTCTTTCAGATAGTACATTCTTTAAAATAGGATCTTGTAGAAGGATGGGCCAGTGTTTCTTAAAGGTTCTTTCTATCTGTAGGGGGGCCCTATTGAATTTAGTAATAAATAGGGGCTGGTTCATATTGTCTTAGATATTTTTGGGTTTACTCTCCAAAAGTTTGTCTCTCTCTAGGTTTTTAGCTCTAGTGTAAGCATTTTGTATCAAAGATGGAATCGTAACCCTTTACTGAGAAACCGGTTCTATAGGACCTGTGATTCTCTCTCATAGGTCTCCACATTCGTGCAGTTATTCTCACTCTCTGGAACTGCCCAAATGGGACATTGCAGATCCACTTATGGTGATGACTGCTTTTTGCATGCAGATATGCATTAGTGTCGGTCTCCTTTCTAAATAGGCTCATAACAATGGTATTCTCTTTATGTGATAGAGTCAAATTCAGAAATGTAATTATATCTGCACTATGTGATTCGGTAAATTTAAGATTTAGTCAATTTAGGTTCACATATGACACTAGATGCCTTATGTCTGCTTCAGGTCCCTGCCAGATGATCAAAATGTCATCTATGTAGCGACACCACTTGACTATGTTGGGTGAAAAGGGATTGTCTATAAAGTTATTCATCTCCTCCCACCATCAAATATACAAGTTTGAGAAGTTGGGTGCAAATTTGGTCCCCATAGCGGTACCAGTTGTTTGTAGGAAGAATTCCCCTTCAAATAGGTAATCATTTTTCTTTAGAATAAACTCAATACTATTTTTGATCAATTTTCTTTGTATGAGATCTATATAATTAGTCTTCGAAAAATAATATTCAATCGCTTGGAGTCCCAAATCATGTGAAATGGATGTATATAGGGAGGAGACATCTAACATGATCCACATATATCCTTGTTTCCACTATACTTTAGACAGCTGGTTGATTACATCAGTGGTGTCTTTAACATAGGATTGTAAACGTGGCACTAAAGGTTTGAGTATATTATCTACATATTGGGATAACTTTGTGGCGAGAGAACCAATACCCGACACTATGGGTCGGCCAGGGGGATCTATTAGCTGCTTGTGAATTTAGGGAAGGTGGTAGAACACTGCAATGCGTGGTTCCACCACCTGCAAAAATTCAAATTCAGATTTATCAAGTATACTTAGTTCTCTAGCAGTTCCAATTAGGGTATTATACTGCTCTTTAAACTCCTTAGTAGGATTTGTTTTGAGCTTAACATAGGTATTCGCATTGGCTTGTAAGCGATATGCCTCCCTGATATAATCAGCTCTATTCTGTAGGACTATCCCCCACCCTTATCGGCCTCTCGAATCACAAGCCCTTGGTCACTCTTAAGACCCTCTAGTGCTTTTCTCTCTTTGAATCTCAAATTATTTTGCCTGTTACTATATTTCTTTTTACACATATCTTCTAGATCCTGTAATACAAGGCTGTTGAATACAGGGATATAGTTTCCTTGAGCCTGTAATGAAAAAAAAAGTTGAATCAGGTTTAAGACCTGTGTGGTTAACTTTCAGATCTAATGCTTCCAATTTTAGTTCCTCAAGGGTCTCTATCAAATTTTGTATTTCTCCTAAGTTTTGGTGCTCTGCATTGTCCCTTTCGAGTTTAAAAAGAACATCAAGAGTAATAGACTCCTAAAATCTGTTTGTCTGCTCTTCTCTCTCAGATACTTCACTAGTTCCTGTTGCTGTATTTTTCCTACTTTCATGGAACCTTTTAAGTGTAAGTTTTCTAGAAAATTTCTGGAGATCAATGAATAGTTAGAAATCTTTAGGCTTATTAGTGAGGGCAAAGGAGAGTCCATTTTTCAGTACCTCCTCTTCACCCTTATTTAGTGTTCTTGAGGAGATATTGAAAATGTTTTGATCATATACCATCCTTATTGCCATTCTTTCCCTTTTCTCCTTTTTGAGTCAGAGTTCCACCCCTCCCCTACATCCTATTCTCTTTCTCTGACCCCTCTTTTCGGGTTTCTCCCTGCAGGGGAGTTCCCTACCTTAAAAAAAGGATTTTGATCATAAAATAGTGCCCAATTTTATTTTGTTGTTCACCATTATTTCTATTGTCAAACTTTTGTCTGGCACCTAAGTATTCATATGATCCTCCTTCTATTTGTTTTTTGTTGTTTTTGTTCTTATTAGGGTGTTGGTACATTTTGGGTTGGTACTTATTAGGTTCATTAGGTCGTTATAATTCTGTGGTGTATAATTCTTTATCACAGATTCTCTCCTTTCTCTAAAATTAACTTCGGGAGACTTATTACCCTTCATGCCTTATTTGTGTTTTTATTTGTATTCTCATGAGTGTTTTTTTCTATCACTTTTAACCCATTTTTTCTAATTTTTATCTTTATTGTTGTTACCTTTGTTTTGGGGGTTTTATCTGGCTTGGCCATTAATGTGAAACCTCTTTGATATTTCCTCCATTTTTATACTACCACTATCTTCTGGTACCGCATTTGAGTCAGTTTCTGTAGGTACTGATCATTCAAATGCATTTCTAAGTTTCTTTTTCTTGGTCTTAATAAAAAAAAAAAAGGCTATCGATTGCCTATTTCTTTCATCGAGTTCCCCCACATTTTTCTAATTCCCCTCAATTTCAGTTATTTGCTCAGTGATGTTTTTGACTTTTTTATCTCTATATTTAATTGCGATGTTAATACGTTTGGTGGAGCATTCATCAAGAGCCTCCTCCCACTCTGTATGGAGCTTCACCTCTTCTAATTTGAAAATGCAGGTTTTAGACATTTTTAAGCCATTGGGTATAAGATTGTTGTTCTTAAAATTCTCCAAAGCAATCATGTCATACCAATGTCTAACCTGCATTTTAGACAATTTCTATTCTAATTCTGGATCAGTAATGTCATTTGGTTCACAAAAATCAGTTGATAGAATTCTATTTCAGTTCTATTTTTATATCAATTAGATATCAGGGGGGGAGTAATAGGCTCATTACACTTCGATGTAGAGAGACATTATGGACATTTAGGACACTAGGGACCCTAGATCCAAGAGGGATGAACAGAGAGATAAATCTAGCAGTCTTCTTAATTAATAAATAGTGATTAGAAGACTATCCACTTATAGACTATTTTACCTCTATATATTTTATTATTTTTATGAAGATATAAATATATATGTATGTAGTCTATCCTAGATATATGTTAGAATCTAAAGTTGCTATCCAATAGGTCTAATGAGTCTTTTACAGCATTATCGAATAGTTCAGTGAGAACCACTTTAAGTAGGAATAGCCCAGTATGCAGGGACATTAGAATATACTTATTTCCCTACATAACTTTGAGATTCCCCAGATAAATAATGTTAGCACACTATGGTATTAGTTAATATACAGCTGAGTCTATCCATATTTTTATGGACAAAAAGAATGTAGAATGTATTAATTAGAAACTACAAATAATAACTACACTTTTATATACAGACATAATTTTCTTTAAAACTATTCAATGAAATGTTTGTTCAAGCTATTCTTTGAATTAGCTTTATCCACTAGATCAGTGTTTTTCAACCAGTGTGCCGTGAGAGATCCTCAGGTGTGCCGCAGCAGACTGACAACAGTGTGGTGGTGTTTGTGAATGAATGTCAATATGTCATGTATAGTTTGTAGGAGGCATGGCATGACAGCACAGTACAGTGTGTATATATATATATATATATATATATATATATATATATATATATATATATATATATATATATATATATATATATACATACATACACTGTATATATATCCTGTATTAGGCTACAATGTGTGATTTTGTAAAATTTTGGGATGGTGGTGTGCCACAGGATTTTTTAATGTAAAAAAGTGTGCCATGGCAAAAAAAGGTTGCAAATCACTGCACTAGATGTTCACTATATGCCAAATATTGTGTTGGGTTAAATTTATACTTGATGGATATGGAGGTCCCTATCTAAAATAGCTATATGTACATTACCATGATTATTATATTATGAACTCTCATATGTATAGGGCAGCTAATATTTGTTTTATTTTTTTGTGTTATACTATCTTATACGATCTATTGCTATCATGTCCTGGTTTTTAGGCTACTGTTAAATGCCCCTCAATGTGTGTTTTATGTTTTTAACACGTATTAAGGGTTGGTATAAACATTTATTTAATATGATTTCTTTATTAATTATAACCGATTTCATGTGTATCTTACCCATATATGGTGCTGTTTTGGGCATGGGCAATTGTAAAATCTGCATAAGATAGAATTAGTGCTGTAATAAGTACGGTTCCTTTAACTGTGTGCCCAGACATGCCGATACTATCACAGATCAAAGGAAGTACCAAGATTATGTGACACGTGCGTCGATCCTTTAAAATACGATTTATACCTGATGTGGGCAGCTTCTGACGAAGTAGGGAGGTACCCTACAAAACAAGTTAGGCCACGCCCACTGACTTGACGTCACTACGATCAGCTGTATCACAGCCGGTTAAACATTGTACAGCTGATGCAGTATAGTGGTGGTGCTTTTAAACACTGATTGTTGTGTGTTTTTACCTTTTTATGAGACACTTTGCTGATTTTGAATTGACTCCATACTCATATTGGACAATCTGCCTGGATTGTGGGAGACTTCCAAGACGCTCTGTGACTCTTACTGGTTCCGTTGTGAGAAATCCTATGTTTTATGTGCTTCTACATACCTCCTATGGTTTGAGGGTTTTAAGTGTGAGTGTGCATTTGTACTAATAAATTCTTGTTTGTTTTTACTTACTGCACTTAGAGGGATTTGTGCCCTATCCAGCGTCCAGACCTGTGTTTTTTTTTAAGTGGCTGCATCCGTGACCCTCTAGCTGACAAGCTCACTGACTGATTTACAGAACCATATATCCTTTTTCAGCATTAATATATGGAGCGCTCCTAATCATTGTCTTTTCTCTCTCTCTCTCTCTCTCTCTCTCTCTCTCTCTCTCTCTCTCTCTCTCTCTCTCTCTCTCTCTCTCTCTCTCTATATATATATATATATATATATATATATATATAGTGTGTGTGTGTGTGTGTGTGTACAGATGTATTTATATGTGTATATATGCATTTATAGTCATATATACACATATAAACACATAAATACATTCGTACACATATATATATATAAATATATATGTGCATTGGAGCACTTTGCTGTTAAGTAGATGAAAATATGTAAAAGCATATTTATGTAATATTCATATTTACTAAAGTGTTATAATGTGTATTTACTGTAAATATATCACATTTCAATGTTCTTCCCATAGCATAATATGTTCTATGTATTTTAAAACAGATATTCCTATATATATATATATATATATATATATATATATATATATATATATATATATATATATATATATATATATATATCTGTATGTATATATACCTATATATAATCATGTATATATATATATATATATATATATATATATATATATATATATATATATATATATAAAGGTATAGATATATATTTTACAAAAATACCATCAGATATATATTGAAATATTTATGTAAACATTGGTATGTGAAATATGCATATTTTCATGTCAGGTTAGCGCACATGAGAATATGAAATCGTGTAAGGCTTTATTCTCCATTAACTTCTATGGGGAAATACGTGAAGGCGTATGCAATATTCTAACTTCGGCTATTTGCGTTCGTCAGGTTAGCATGCTATCGAAAATAGTTTACTTTCAACTCATAATACGAGCGCTAAAAGATTACTTCTAGAGCAGTTAATGCTCAAGTGGGAGCGTTAAATAGCTCTCCACTCATAATCTGGCCCCAGAAGTTTAATTATGTGTAGTTAAAAAACTTGAATTACCTACCTGACACTCCTGAGCCTACCTACTTAGCATGCTGACACTCCTCAGTCTACTTACCTACCTAGCATGTAAGACTCCTGAGCTTACCTACCTAGCATGCTGACTCTCCTGAGCCTACCTACCAAGCATACTGACACTCCTGAGCCTACCTACCTAATATGCTGATACTGCTGAGCCTACCTACCTAGTATGCTGACACTCATAATCATACCTACCAAGCATGCTGAGACTATTGAACTTACCTACCTAGTATGCAGACACTTCTGACCCTACCTACCAAGCATGCTGACACTCCTGAGCCTACCTACCTAGCATGCTGACACTCTGGAGCCTACTTACCAAGCATTCTGACACTCCAGAGCCTACCTAATTAGCATACTGACACTCCTGAGCCTACCTACTTAGCATGCTGACACTCCTGAGCCTACCTACCTAGCATGCTGACACTCTGTAGCCTACTTACCAAGCATGCTGACACTCAAGAGCCTACCTAATTAGCATACTGACACTCCTGAGCCTACCTACTTAGCATGCTGACACTCCTGAGCCTACCTATCTAGCATGCGGACACTCCTAAGCCTACCTACCTAATATGCTGATACTGCTGAGCCTACCTACCTAGTATGCTGACACTCATGAGTATACCTACCTAGCATGCTAAGACTATTAAACCTACCTACCTAGTATTCAGACACTTCTGAGCCTACCTACCAAGCATGCTGACACTCCTGAGCCTACCTACCTAACATGCTGACACGCTGGAGAGCCTACTTACCAAGCATGCTGACACTCCAGAGCCTACCTAATTAGCATACTGACACTCCTTAGCCTACCTACTTAGCATACTGACACTCCTGAGCCTACCTACTTAACATGCTGACACTCCTGAACCTACCTATCTAGCATGCGGACACTCCTGAGCCTACCTTCCTAATATGCTGATACTGCTGAGCCTACCTGCCTAGTATGCTGACACTCATGAGCATACCTACCTAGCATGCTGAGACTATTGAACCTACCTAGTATGCAGACACTTCTGAGCCTACCTACCAAGCATGATGACACTCCTGAGCCTACCTACCTAGCATGCTGACACTCTAGAGAGCCTACTTACCAAGCATGATGACACTCCAGAGCCTACCTAATTAGCATACTGACACTCCTGAACCTACCTACTTAGCATGTTGACACTCCTGAGCCTACCTATCTAGCATGTGGACACTCCTGAGCCTACCTACCTAATATGCTGATACTGCTGAGCCTACCTACCTAGTATGCTGACACTCATGAGCATACCTACCTAGGATGCTGAGACTATTGAACCTACCTACCTAGTATGCAGACACTTCTGAGCCTACCTACTTAGCATGCTGACACTCCTGAGCCTACCTACCTAGCATGCTGACACTCTGGAGCCTACTTACCAAGCATTCTGACACTCCAGAGCCTACCTAATTAGCTTACTGACACTCCTGAGCCTACCTACTTAGCATGCTGACACTCCTGAGCCTACCTATCTAGCATGCTGATACTGCTGAGCATACCTACTAAGCATGCTGAGACTATTGAACCTACCTACCTAGTATGCAGACACTCCTGAGCCTACCTACTTAGCATGCTGACACTCCTGAGCCTACCTACCTAGCATGCTAACACTCCTGAGCCTACCTACCTAGCATGCTGACACTCCTAAGCCTATCTACCTAGCATGCTGACACCCCTGAGCATACCTACCAAGCATGCTGACACTCCTGAGCATACCTACCAATCATGCTGACACTCCTGAGCCTACCTACCAAGCATGCTGACACTCCTGAGCCTACCTACCTAGCATGCTAACACTCCTGAGCCTACCTACCTAGCATGCTGACACTCCTAAGCCTATCTACCTAGCATGCTGACACCCTTGAGCCTACCTACCAAGCATGCTGACACTCCTGAGCCTACCTACCTATTATGCTGACACTCCTGAGCATACCTACCTAGCATGCTAACACTCCTGAGCCTACCTATACCGCATGCTGACACTCCTGAGCCTACCAAATTAGCAAACTGACACTCTTGAGCCTATATACCTAGCATGCTAACACTCCTGAGCCTACCTACCTAGCATGCTAACACTCCTGAGCCTACCTACTTAGCATGCTGACACTCCTGAGCCTACCTACCTAGCATACTGATACTCCTGAGCTTATCTACCTAGCATGCTGAGACTCCTGAACCTACCTACCAAGCATGCTGGCACTCCTGAGCCTACCTACCTAGCATGCTGGCACTCCTGAGCCTACCTACCTAGCATATAACACTCCTGAGCCTATCTACCTAGCATGCTGGCACTCCTGAGCCTACCTACGTAGCATGCTGGCACTCCTGAGCTTACCTACCTAGCATGCTGGCACTCCTGAGCCTACTTACCTAGCATACTCTCAGAGAAAGAAGCTATGTGAGGTCAGGTAGTTTGTGAGCCACGCTGGGCGTGGTTAGTGTGCAGTGGGTAGAGCTAGGGAAGTCCCTGGTTTCACTGTGGAAACAGTGATATTTCCTCAGATGGGGAGGTGGGACAGCCCGGACTGGGGATAAAAAGCAGCCGTGGAAAAATATGAAGTCCAGCCCTATTTTCTATTGAGTCAGTAAATGCACATGCCTCATTTTTCTCAAAGGGGTTTACTGTGATACTCCTTCCCTCAATATTTTTTTTAAAATTATATTAGTTTGTATTTTTCACACTATTAGTCAAAAGGCTGGGATCGGATCATGGGGGACTGCTTACGTTGCTAGATATGCCCCTCACGCTGATCCTTGTCTTCATCAAAGGGGGGAAGCTGCAGGATGCCATATATGGTAGGACGACCCATGCCGTCCTAACAGCGTTAAAGCCCAGTGCTGTTACGACGGCATGGAACATCCTAACAGTGTGAAGTGGTTAAAAAAGTGCCAGAATGTTGTTATATAGGCACCCTACAACCCAATTACATCCATTAATCACCCCTTTAAATTGTAGCTTTCCAGCCCCAGCTACTTCAGCCAACCGGGAAATCTCTTGGTATCCTGGTAGGCCAATCCAGCCTTGAACCTGTGACAATTCTGCAGCATGTAGGACAGTTGGAAACTCTGCTACATAAAGCATGAGAGTTAAATTATCTCCCTTGACTATCTTATAAAACATGGAAAATACACAATAAAACCAAGATATTGTACTTTCTATTGCAATTTAAGGGATAGATAACACCCTGTAATTACAAGACACTTCAGTTCTGTTTCTAAAAAATATCAACTAAATCTCGTTATCTGTATGAGCAGATATTTTTCTTAATTACATTATTTTAAAATTAATGTCTTACGCTCTGAATCTAAATCATGAACGTTTAATCTGACTTCCTTGTTCCTTTAAACATAATAACATATTTCCTTGTGTTATCTTCAGCGTATATACCAGGGCACAGATACTTACTTAGCGTAGGCCTTTTCCAGCAGAGCACTCCAGAACTCGTCCCCCTCCGCTGAGTGTACAAAGACCAGGTTCCCATTTTTTGTAGGCAGCCGGTCATCCACAACAACGTCCACCCACTCGCCATACTGCCAGAACTGAGAGAGGCAACATCTCATTACACACTAGCGTAGCAGTACATACATACAATATAGCGTAAGCCCGACAGAACACCCAGAAAATAAATTCATAGGCTTTTAAATAGCTGTCATCTCCCTGTCCTTGATAGCCTCTGGGAAATGCAGGAAGGTATAATGGTTTACTATAGGGAGTGAGTGTGACGAATTCTATTTCTAATCATAAGATCTGAACAGCTGCGTTACCTGGAAGTGGAAGATTCCTGCATATTGTTTCTCAAAGCTTTGGTTCTCTGGAACAACCTTCTCCAAGATGTCCTGATCCAGCGTAAGAGAAGCAATTGCAGCCAACAGCCAGCAGTCCCCTGTGCAAATAAAGTATTGTATTAAAGGGACAGTCTAGTCCAAAATAAACTTTCATGATTCAGATAGGGTATGTAATTTTAAACAACTTTCCAATTTACTTTTATCACCAATTTTGCTTTGTTCTCTTTGTATTCTTATTTGAAAGCTAAACCTAGGTAGGCTCATATGCAAATTCTAAGACCTTGAAGGCCGCCTCTTATCTGAATGCATTTTGTTTTTCACCACTAGAGGCCACAAGTTTATGTGTGCCATATAGATAACATTGTGCTCACGCACGTGGAGTTACCTAGGAGTTAGCGCTGATTGGCTAAAATGCAAGTCTGTCAAAATAACTGAAATAAGGGGGCAATCTGCAGAGGCTTAGATATAAGGTAATCACGGAGGTAAAAAGTATATTAATATAACTGTGCTGGTTATGCAAAACTAGGGAGTGGGTAATAAATGGATTATCTAGCTTTTAAAACAATAACAATTTTTGGTGTAGACTGTCCCTTTAAATGCGCATTTAACTTAATGCTGAATTCCTCATAACATACAATACTTATAAGTAGGAATATATTTTATTTATTGTGCCATTTTTATTGCCATTTAACTGAAAATTGTGTTGTGCTGTGAGAGGCTGGGGAGCATCTTGCAGGATCCAAAAATTTACCCTGCAACATTCTACACATTGACTGATGAGTGCAGGAACTCATTAATATCTTTCTATAATTGCCCACTGCAAAGAGGTTAAATAATCAATACCCAAGAAGCTTTATAAGGGTTTCTGTCTCTGGAATTGAAAGCAATGTAAATCTTGCTATCAAAATGATAGTGCTAAATATTTTTAAAATTGTATTTTCGATGGAATTCTTTGCAGTGGAGTGCTGAATATCTGTTTAACTTCAGCTTCAAGTGAGTAAGCAACCAATACTTATTTTTCTAGAAACTGATTTATCTTAAGTCAATACTGGCAGGTAGATACGGTCTGCAGAAACAGGAATTGTTATTAACACTTTCTCTACCTTAGATCAAAGGACACCAAAAAAGAGAAATTCCAACAAGTTGCCGATTAGGGGAAATTCTGAGCTAAATTGCCCTTTGTATTAATCATATGTTTAATTAATAATGTAATTTGCAACATGGCTCTACTGGCATTTAAAGGGTAGGGTTGCCAGCTGTGCTCCATAAAATACCTGACCACCTATAGGTGACTGGACATGGGTGGTAGCTGGGTCACACAATGACCCCCCAAATGCTCATGCTTAGGCCTATGTTTGAGCCCACCATATACAGTATATTTTTCACAACTTAGCAACTATTGTATACCCTTGGTTGCAAGTAACAAACATGTGCAGTAGTGATTTCATCTATTGACTGCCAGGGGCAATGGTTTAACACCCAACATGGCTGTCTCTAACACAAATAATACAAAATGCACAGTAATGGCCACATTTGTTATGCATATAAGCGTAGGATGCCCTTTACATGTAGCTGATACTTAGCGTAGCATAAAAATACCGGACATTTAGGTGTTCAGTAGTTTTGTATAGATTTTACTGGACAGTCTGCTAAAATAATGGACTGTCCAGTTGAATTCTGGTCACCTGGCAACCCCAAAAGGGACATAAACTAGCAATTATAAAATGCTGTGATTTGCCTGAGAATTTTATCATTTCACTGTTGCTTGGACAGAACTATGAGTTTAACCCCATAAAGAGGTTGAACACATAGCTTAGTCAGCATACAACTGGCAGTACTCTACTGGTCTGCAGCTGAATACAGATGGTGTGCCAATCAGGACAGCATATGCGCATAGCCACCAATCACCGGCCATGTGTGTTACTGCTCCACAGACTCCTTTTTAAACATAGTTCTGTTCAATTACAAAATGCTTTATTTTATATATATATGTATATATTTGAATTAGCAATTCCTGTTTGATACTACACTTGCCAAATTTTATAGATATTTAAAAAGAAATGTGAAAATAAGGTTTAGTGTGTTATATAATTACACAGTGTTTTTATTCAAGAACAAAACATAATATACCAATAACATGAATCAAATAACAAACATTACACTAATTAACTATCTATTTAATTCTATTGCAAAAACAACATGCTCCTATTCTAGAGTATGTAATTATTTGCCTTTTTGACCCGGGATAACTTTGTGTTTAACCCCTGCCCTCCCGTTTAATAAGTCACAAATGTACAAGTTTCCTAGAGGACCAGTCTGCTGTGTTCAAGAAGAGCCTTATGCATCACTGCCCCTGCACAACCAATCGTGTGAGAGCAGGGCCTGTCAATCGAGGTGGCAGAGCGGATAAAGGGACATAATACTCATATGCTAAATCACTTGAAACTGATGCAGTATAACTGTAAAAAGCTGACAGGAAAATATCACCTGAGCATCTCTATGTAAAAAAGGAAGATATTTTACCTCACAATCTCCTCAGCTCAGCAGAGTAAATTCTGTGTAAAAAGTTATACTTCACCTGCTCCCAGCTGCAGGTAAAAATAAAAAAAAAATGAAGAAATGAACAGCAGCCAATCAGCATCAGCAGTGCTGAGGTCATGAACTCTTACTGTGATTTCATGAGATTTGACTTAACTCTCATGAGATTTCATAGTAAGCTTCCTTTACCTGATTGGTGAAATAAGATGAGAGTGCACGAGGCTCATCCTTTCAGCTGTCCTAGGACAGACACACTAAAATGCTGCTTAGAAATCCTTTACAATGGGAGGTGGCTACTGAGGAACTTTTGAGGTAAAATATCTTTCTTTTTTACATAGAGATGTTCAGGAGATATTTTCTAGTCGGCTTTTTACAGCTATGCTGCATCACTGGGTATTATGGCCCTTTAAGAGGTGTCATGCAACAGCTCCTTTTTAACTTGTGGTAAGCAGGATCGCATCAGAGGCCTACATTGTCTGTTAAATGGATCCCTGAGTGTCACACAAACCCACATATTGTTCTTCTTTGGAGATGCAGTGCAGTGTGTTTAACCCTTTGCTGGGGGTTAAAATCATATTTATCTATAGTCAGTAATGCTCTAAAGAAAGAAGGCATTTCATTAATGCACTATAATGTTCTTTTAATTTAAACTTACACAATGAGCATATTTAACAAGCATAAAATCTGGCATTTCCCTGCACATTCTGCTTCTACAGTTTATCATCTCTCTAATCACTGGGTAAGAATGTAACAGCTCAGACGTCTTCTGGACAGTTGCCTAAAGTTACACCTTAATTCAACAAGATACAGTGTGTAGGTCTCCACCTCTGTGTTTGGACTATGACTGAGACAATACAGTCCATTTCTCTCTTGATCTATTATCTAGTAAAAGAATGTGACAGAATACAATGTTATATAGAAAACTAAGTAACTGGGACAGAATGATTTGTAAAGTTTGGTGAAATAATATATTCTGTTGCTATGGAAACAATGCAACATTCTGGTGTATTAGTAAAATGCATTAAAGGGACAGTCTACTCCAAAAAAAACTTTCATGATTCAGATAGGGCATGTAATTTTAAACAATTTTCCAATTTACTTTTATCACCAATTTTGCTTTGTTCTCTTGGTATTCTTAGTTGAAAGCTTAAAGGGACACTGAACCCACATTTTTTTTCTTTTGTGATTCAGATAGAGCATGCCATTTTAAGCAACTTTCTAATTTACTCCTATTATCAAATTTTCTTCATTCTCTTGGTATCTTTATTTGAAATGCAAGAATGTAAGTTTAGATGCCGGCCCATTTTTGGTGAACAACCTGGGTTGTTCTTTCTGATTGGTGGATAAATTCATCCACCAATAAAAACGTGCTGTCCAGAGCTTTGAAACAAAAAAAAAGCTTAGATGCATTCTTTTTCAAATAAAGATAGCAAGAGAACGAAGAAAAAATGATAATAGGAGTAAATTAGAACGTTGCTTAAAATTGCATGCTCTAGGGTTCCGGTGGAGGAGGAGCTACACAGGTGCTGCTCAGCTCACACCTTCAGCCCTACGGTCACTGGCGGTGGTTTTTTCGCGCCTCTCCCCAAGCTCTGGGGAAATTTTCTTTGGGCAGTTAAGAAAGACCTACTCTGGAACCTTATTCAGTGTTTTTCCAGCTCACTGATTTTTTTACCTCACTATTGCTACCTGGACTTGCCTCTCTCCCTGCAGCTGCCCGCCCTATTTGATTTAATTCTGCCATACCCACGTTACCTGTGCCCCAGCCCGAGGATACTTATCCACCTCTCTCTCCGAAGCCGTGCTAAGGTCCCCGGTGCTAACCCTCTCCCCCTTCCCTGTGTCTGCTGCCCCCACCAGATTATTGAAAGATTGAACTACGTTTTCTCACACAAAGGAGCTACCTGCCGTCTCACCGTTGATGTTCACCTTCCTCCCTCCCCCACCGGTGCTGCGTGGGAGGGAGCCAAGCCGAGGTCTTGATTTGGGGGCCCGGTCTTGAGGTTGCTTCTTGTCTTGCCGCCTGGTGTAGCGCTGCTCTCTCCCCTCCCACCGGTGCTGCGCGAGGGGAGCTGAGTGAGGTCATCACCCAAAGACGCGGAGCGCGAGTTCCGGTTTCTACTTGCATCAGGCTGCACTGCAGTGCTCTGGAGACCGAAGACGAGGTGGAGTGCGGCTGGACAGTCTGGGAAGGGGTGAGTCTTCTGTTACTCCACATCTTCATTAAACTCTTTGATAGCACCAGTCGGTAGCCCTCGAGGAGGACTCTTAGAAGGAGAGAGTGGAGAAAACTCTAAAGGGGAAAAACTGGCTTTAAAGGGCTGGAGGCAGGCGTCTGAGGAGAGCTAACTGGGTATAATTTTGTCAGAATAAACCCACTTAACTTTTGTTCCTGGACACGGACAGTGAACATATTCCTACCTGGTGTTGGTAGCACAAAGAAATCTTATTTGCATGATGAGTTAAGAACACTTGGAAAAAGAGTGAAATATCATTTACAGGACTTTTTTTGGTTACTATATGCAAACTTAGGAGTCTTGGTTAGAACTGCTTATCTATGTCTTTTTGCTATAGTAATATTATTCCTAGCTGATTATATAGTATGTATTTTTTTTTTTTTTTTTTTTTCACACCTTCAGCTGATTTACTGATTTACTGACACCACCAATGTATATATTTTGACCCTGCAAAAGGAAAAAGAAGAAAGACTTTTATTTATTTTTTTGTTTTTTTCTTCCCTTACAGCAATTAAGATATAACTGGGTCCAGGTGTCCTAGCAGTGACTACAGACCCTAGGTCATTATATTAAGGTGTGCCTTACGTGCTACAACACCTTCTAGCTTAATTATTGAAAGATAGGCAATTTCATGGGTACCTAATAATCACTTTTACTTTTAAGTAATCCTCTAGGTTCCATATGGTATAAGTTTAAGACACCTCACTTTTCGATATTTATTTAGAACCTGATAGTAGATAAGGTTGTTGTAACTGCATGCCCAACTTGTTTTTTTTGTTTTTTGTTTTTTATTGACAAAAAGTGCCTATACTATTACTGGAATCTCCTTCATTATAGGTTTCATACTTCTCCTTTCTTTTCTTTTTGTGTGTGCAAGGTGCTTTTGACCAGTTGGGAGGGTACAGGAAACAAAGGGAAGATTAACAACCAGGCTACAAATATCATGCCTCAAGGTTATTTTTCTCAATTATACATAGCTCATTAATAATTTACTTTTGGTATTTGGAAGAGGGAGGGGAGGAAGAGAAATAGAAAAAGTAACTACATATTTGTGTTTGCTTTAAACCCTAGGATATTCAGCTGTAGAAGTGTTAAAAACTACATTTTGGGTCTCTTTAATTAGTATAACTAGTGGAAACCTAGAGGACTAGTGCATAATATTTAAACCCCTCTTTTTTTTTTTTTCCAAAAAAAAAAATAGAGAACACATAAAACAGCCTGGGTAAGATACACCCCTCTCTTTCTCCCGCTCTCCCAAAAAGCATACCTGTTCTTATCCAAGTCCTCACTTGTGGCTCTCTCTTTTTTTAGATAAGCCCTAGCATTTATCCCCATCTTTAAAGGACTCAGACTGTCCACTGAATCATAGTTTTTTCTTGCACTCCTTCTTAACTGATATAGAAATAAGGAAAGGAAATAGTTTCTTGGTTTTCTTCCTGTTGCCCAGTGTCTCCTCGCATAGCTGTTCAGGAGAACATATTTCACTTATAATCAATATTTCTCCCATCGCGTTATAAACCCACGGTGTAAATCACTTACACTTCCCCTTTTCTTCCTTTTTTCTCTCTCCCTTTTTCCCCCCTTCACATTAAAACTTAATGGGTATACACTACCCCCTCTTTTCTAATTAAAATCACGTATATTCCACTTTTTTTTTTTTTTTTTTTTTTTTTCTTCTCTCACGTCACTCCTTAATTCGGAGAATCACCTTAGAAGTTTTCCTAATTCACTTTTTTTGTAGATGGATAAATTTCTTCACGGGCACTCTAACACTTCTCCTGCGACTATGACGGGGAGACAAAGAGATAAGAGGAACAAAAATGTTCCTGAAACCTCAATGGAGGTACATTCACCTACTCCCTCTATACCTGGTACTTCTGAACTGCTGGACATACACATATTAGTCTCGAGAATCTCAGAGGCATTAACTCCCAAATTTGATTTACTAAAAGTAGAAATTAAACAAGATATTGCCTCTTTATCCAATGAAGTGAAGCAGTTTGCCTCCAGATTATCCGAGGCTGAACAGAGAATTTCTGATCTTGAAGATCTGACTGCAAACTATACAGCTAATTATGACTCCACAAATAAGATTCTGTTGAAAATGCAAAACAAAATTGATGATCTGGAGGACAGATCAAGGAGGAATAACCTCAGGATTATAGGGATTCCGGAGGATAGGCAATTTGAGGACTTGGACAAGTTAATAACTGTCACACTTCCTCGTCTACTCCAGATTCCAGAAAGCTACCCACCTATTATTGTTAAAAGAATTCACAGGATAGGTACAATTGACACAAATAGAACTAATACAAAAACAAGACCAATTATAGCAAAGTTTTTGAATTTTCAACAGAAAATTACTTTTCTTCAGGCCTTCCGCAAGCATCAACCCATTTTTTTAGGTGATGCAAAAATCTACCTGTTTCAAGATTATTCAGCTGGCACTTCCACTAAGAGGAGGGAGCTAGCCCCACACTGCACAAATTTTATCAAGAAGGGAGTCCAAGCAACTTTGCTGTACCCAGCCAGGTTGAAACTTACGATAGATGGACACATACATTTCTTTGATACAGCACGAGAGGCTACCAAATTCTACTCAGAATTTTTCCCCTCAGATTAAAAATTAAGAGAAGATAAAACAAGACAGGGATAACATGTACTGGTTTTTGAAGGAATTGGTTATGTTTAGGATTAAGATTGGAAGAGAGGATAAGGGGCTCTTAGAGGTTTGCCATCCAGGGGCATATGGGATGGTAATTGGGGAACATGGTATTTATTTTTTTATTATATATTTTTTTTTTTTTCTTTCCTCTTCTTTTCGAGTTTCCTCTGAAAAATGGCTGGGGGGGGTAACCTAAAGTTGACCTCCTGGAATATAGGTGGTTTAACCTCGCCTATAAAACGAAAGGCAATACTTTCCCAATTAAGAAAAAACAAAACTGACATCGCCTTTTTACAAGAGACGCATCTGAAACCTGAAGAGGTATTAAAACTTAAGACCTCTTGGGTCAAGGAAGTTCTTTTCTCTTCCACCACAAAAAGAAAAAGCGGAGTGGTGATCCTCTTGGGGAAGAAGCTCTCTTACGAGGTAATTCAGGTAGATACGGATCAATAGGGGAGATATTTGATGGCTAAAATCAAAGTTTTTAAAACGTTGTACACATTATGTAACGTATATGCCCCCAACGTGTTTAGCCTCCCATTCTGGGAAACGTTACAAAATAAGCTTCTCTTATTCTCAGAAGGGTATTTAATACTTGGAGGCGACTTCAACATGGCCCCTCAGTACCCGGTCGATAGGCTTAGGCAAAACTCTGCTCTTCATAAAACCAAAAGAGACAATCTAGAGTCAAAGATGTTTATGAAGTTGTTTAGCAACTTAAAACTTTGTGATATTTGGAGGATCCAAAACCCTGATCAAAGGGAGTTTACATGCCATTTCAGGGCACATAAAACTCTCTCAAGAATAGACCTAATTCTGCTGGATGAAAGAGTATGTAAAACGAAGATGATGGCTGGAATTTTACCCATCACCATCTCAGACCACGCCCCGACCACTCTCGATATTCAATTTAACTCTCCAAGTGGCAGGAACCCCGGTTTCTTTTTTCCACGCTTCCTAGCATCTGACCTTAAATTCAAAAACTGGCTTATCTCTAGACTCCGCGAATATGTATCCTTCAACCAAGAACACACTTCACAGCCCGCTTTATTTTGGGAGACTGCCAAGGCAGTTCTCCGTGGGGAAATTCTAGCCTATTCTATTTCTAGATCAAAAAAACTCAAAAGAAGGGAAAGTGAAGTATTAAAGGCAGTCATAAATGCATACAACCGTTATATTTTTCAAAAAACTTCTGAAAATTGGTCTAGATATATTAAGGCATTAGCTGTCAGGGACTCTTTTTTACTTTATAAATCGACTCAGAGAGATCTCAGGCTACGCGCCAAGCTATACCGCTATGGTAACAAAACTGGCAAGCTTTTGGCAAATTTGGTTAAGGCAGACAGATCTTCTTCTATTATAAAGTCTATCACCTCGGGTTCTAAATCTCTTACCTCCCCAGAAGAAATATGTAAGGAATTTGAAGATTATTATAAGATATTGTACTCCCACAAGGTCTCCAACTTTATTCAGAGAGAAGATTTCTGGAATAAAATAGTGGTACCAACTTTAACCCCCGACTTAATAGAAACATTACAATCCCCAATCTCTGAAACAGAAGTCTCTACAGCAATCCAAAGGCTAGCCCTTAATAAAGCTCCGGGACCGGATGCGCTCCCGAATGAATTTTACAAAATACTTGCACCAGAAATAACATGCTATTTAACCTCACTCTTTAACGATATCTATATCACTGGTAGTAGCCCCACTAAAGAATTTGTCGCATCATATACAACTCTCATACTTAAGCAGGGGAAAGAACCAAACAAAAAGGAATCATACAGGCCCATTGCGCTTCTAAACACAGACTACAAGCTTTTCACAGCCATCATAGCACATAGACTTCAATTATTCCTTCCCACTATTATACATAAGGATCAAGCTGGTTTTATTTTGAAGCGAAACTCTTCAGCTAAGATAAGAGAGGTTTTCTTGACTATAGAATATTTTAAGAAGATGGAGGAGTCGGGAGGGCTGGGGGGGGAGGACACCCCTGACAGGGCAATTATTTCTATAGATGCTGAAAAGGCGTTTGACTCGGTACATCATGATCATCTGTCCTTTACAATACAGCAGTTCGGTATAGGAGGTAATATGCTTCGTCTACTTAATAACCTATATAGGAATGCCTCCACGAAAATCTTAGTAAATGGTGATATGACTCAGGATATAAGACTCGAGAGGGGAACCAGGCAGGGGTGTCCTCTCTCCCCTCTCCTCTTCGATATGGCTATTGAGCCTCTTGCCCTACAGATTAGACATCAATTGCAAGGGATCAAAATAAAAGATAAAGAACTGCAAATCGCACTATACGCGGACGACGTATTGGTATATATGTCGGACACAGCTAGGAACATCCCTAAACTTCTTGAAATTGTGGAACAGTTTGGCTCATTTTCTGGCTATAAGGTGAACATCTTAAAGTCTGAACTATGTTGGCTTAAACAAACCAAAGACTCATGCAAAAATATTCCGTTCTCCATAGTTCAGGATGCTTTTAGATACCTAGGCATCTGGATCTCTCCTAACCCCAAAGCTTGGTATGATTTAAACATTGTACCCATTCTTAATAAGGTTAAGCAAGCCTTTAAAAACTGGCAGAATCTCCCTTTGTCTTTATCAGGACGAATAGCACTCTATAAAATGTCCTTGTTACCTAAAATTTTATATGTACTTCAGAACACTCCACTTGTCTTGAAAACGAAAGATATATCATCCTTTAACTCCGCTCTTCGCTCTTTCATCTGGCAGAATAGGAAACCAAGGATTTCATTGTCTAAGTTAGTGCTCCCCACAGAATATGGGGGACTTTCCTTACCCGACATTCGACTGTACAACATAGTGTTCCAGGCCAGAGTAGCTATGGACTGGCTAGCTAACTCTAATTATGTAACAAGCTTTGAACTGGAAAGTAACATAGCCTCCCCATGCTCCCTGATAGCCTCATTACACTGCAAAAATAATATACTACCGCCTGAAATAAAAAAGATAAAATCTATCTATAACCCAATTCAGATGTGGAAGAAGTTATGTTCTTTGTCACATACTGAATTTAGGACTTCGAAATATTTACCACTTTTAAATAACCCACAATTTCAACCTGGGATACAATCTGCCCTCTTCACTAAATGGAAATCGATGGGCCTTATAAATATTTCTCAGATGTTAGACTTCGAAAGAAGGTGCATTAAAACATTCGACTCACTTAAAGAGGAATATCACCTCTCAAATAAAAAATTTTACGCTTACCTTCAAGCGAGACACTTTGCTCTTCAATTAACAAATGACCTCGGCTGGGATTGGTCCTTAGGTATTCTTGAAAACTGGCTCACACTAGTCAGGAGTGGCATAACCTCGATATCATATATTTATCAAAAAATGATCTCCCTTAAAGGCCCAGATATAATAGAAAAGCTGCAGGCCAAGTGGGCAGAAGCTCTACTGGAAACTTCATTAGAGGCAACTATAGTAACCTCATCATATAAAGCAATCTTGCGCGCTACTCTCTCTGCCTCTTGGCGTGAGGCACATGTAAAACTACTCCACATGACATATTTTACTCCAGAAAAAGGGACTAAATGCCGGAATGCAAGTTTTAATAAATGCCCAAAATGTTCATATATATCGGCTAGCCTTATTCACATGTTTTGGTATTGTCCAAAAATTAGAAACTTTTGGCTAAAGATACAGTATTGGTTAAGTAAAACGGTGGGTGTTCCTTCTTTGACATTATCTTCTTCAAATATAATTTTCCCTCTCACAGAACTAGGCCTGCCTCAGGATAAACTTAAAACCGTTACCCTGGTAATACTGGCGGTTAGATATTTAATTTTGAAAAAATGGAAGCTGAAAGCAACCCCGAGTATCTCAGAGGTTAAAAATTGTTTAAAAAAGCAATGTATTATCGAACAATATGATACTGATTTACATAGTGACCTAGACGTGAAGAACTTTTTCTCCAAGTGGTCGAACTTCATTAAAGCTTTATCTCCTAGCGAGATTGAATACTTAATATACCCATTTAAAGACACGGAATTGGTCCTTTTGGGAGTGTGGTGACCCTCCCCAGCCAAAATTCAAAAATTCAAAAATTATAGTCATGTATCTTATTTTTCTATTTAATTTTCCTTTTTTTTTTTTTTTTTTTATGGTTTATTCTTTTGCTTATGTATCTATCTATTTATTTTTTATTTATTTATTTATTTATTTATTTATTTTTAATTTTTTTTTTGTTTTTTGTTTTTTGTTTTTTTTTTGTTTTGTTTTTTTTTGTTGTTTGAGTGCTTAGTTGTTTTCTTTTACCTTTCTAAAATAAAAAATAAAAAATCCCAACTAGGTGTACAAATATTTCATATAAGGGGATCAGTAAGTTGATATGTGAAACGTGAAATTTTTTATTTAAAACTGCCTTGTTCTGAACATTTTATGTTTTACCTGGCCCTGCATGGCATAAAGAGGTTGAATTCATTTGATTGTACACTTTCTTGGTTATAAATAAATATTTAAAAAAAAAATAAAATTGCATGCTCTATCTGAATCACAAAATAAAAAAATTGGGTTCAGTGTCCCTTTAACCTAGGAGGGTCATATGCTAATTTCTTAGACCTTGAAGGCTACCTCTTTTCAGAATGCATTTTAACAGTTTTTCACCACTAGAGGGTGTTAGTTCATGTTTTTCATATAGATAACACTATGCTCATGCACGTGAAGTTATCTGGGAGCAGGTACTGATTGGCTAAACTGCAAGCCTGTCAAAAGAACTGAAATAAAGGGGCAGTTTGCAGAAGCTTAGATACAAGATAATCACAGAGGTTAAACGTATATTAATATAACTGTGTTGGTTATGCAAAACTGGGGAATGGGTAATAAAGGGATTATCTATCTTTTAAAACAATAAAAATTCTGGTGTAGACTGTCCCTTTAATTAATTAGAACATTTTATTATTAAACACATTCCTGTTGCCGTGTTTTTAATGCATGGAAACTATAGAAATTCTATAGAAAGAAAATACCATAGTTTAAAGTCAGGATAGAAAGGCCAAAACTGAACTGTACATTTAGATTTTAAATAGAAGCATTGTTGCAAAACATTTCCATTAGCAAAAATGCTTCTAATAAAAGTTAATACTGTTTATCAGGGGCATACGCACATATGCTATGAGGGGGGCCTGTGCGCTAGTAGTAAAGCTCAGAGAGGGGGTGGTAGTGTGTATTGTGTCTGTGAAGAGTTTATTTGTGTCATATCAGCCACTGATGACTCTCTAAAAATGTTTAGTGTGTGGACTGTGTATGCTACTGAAAAACAGTCATTTTACTGGAAGCATTTCTGCTAATAGAAGTATATTGTAAAAATGCTATTTAACTATCTTAACAAATATGTTGGGAACCTTTTTAGATGCAACAAATGGGTGTTTCACTTTAAATAAACAAAAAAAAAAAGGAATTTCTTGACTTTAACTAATGACAATATATTGTCAGGTTAAACTCTCCATACCCATTAAAACTTTTTAAATCAAAATGTATTTTTTATTTATTTTTGTAACATCAGAACTAGTTAAGTGTGGTGTTATAGTTGTGTTTGCACACAGTATCTGTGATTGTAGATCTTTTTTTTTTTTTTGCATTTGAATGAAAAATTAAAGAGACATTAAACTAAAAGTAACTACATTGTTTTGATTTTGTACGTGAAAGCAATATTTAAACATGTTGATTTTTTTTTTTCTTGCATTTGATTTGAAACTAGCAGAGAGTGCAGGTCTCTGCACATTTAGGGGCCCCATTTATCACGCTCCGTAAGGAGCTTGTGGGCCCGTGTTTCTGGGGAGTCTTCAGACTCACCAGAAACAGCAGTTATGAAGCAGCAGTCACGATAGGTTTGATTGACACATCGGCCGCGAGTCTGCAGGGGGCAGCGTTGCAATGCTGAATAAGAAGAGAGTATTGCTCTCCACATTTAGCGAGGTCTTGCGGACCTGATCCGCACTGTCGGATCAGGTCCGCAAGACCTTTGATAATTCAGCCTCATTGTCTACTGAAAGATTTCTCATTGGCAGATAAGGGTGATTCCTACCGTTCTATTGGCAGAGAGACTCACACTGCACACCATTAACCCCTTAAGGACCAGCGACGTACCCTGTAAGTCACTGGCCTTTTTTGGGACTTGATTGTTTTA
>NW_026512495.1:0-52474 GCF_027579735.1 Bombina bombina | reverse complement strand
ACTGTTTATATACTCATTACTGTACCCACACATATTATATACCGTTTATATACTCATTACTGTACCCACACATATTATATACCGTTTATATACTCATTACTGTACCCACACATATTATATACTGTTTATATACTCATTTACTGTACCCGAACATATTATATACCATTTATATAATCATTACTGTACTCACACATATTATATACCGTTTATATACTCATTACTGTACCCACACATATTATATACCGTTTATATACTCATTACTGTACCCACACATATTATATACCGTTTATATAATCATTACTGTACTCACACATATTATATACCGTTTATATACTCATTACTGTACCCACACATATTATATACCGTTTATATACTCATTACTGTACCCACACATATTATATACCGTTTATATACTCATTTACTGTACTCACACATATTATATACCGTTTATATACTCACTTACTGTACCCACACATATTATATACTGTTTATATACTCATTTACTGTACACACACATATTATATACCGTTTATATACTCATTTACTGTACTCACACATATTATATACCGTTTATATAATCATTTACTGTACTCACACATATTATATACCGTTTATATACTCATTTACTGTACTGCACATATTATATAATGTTTATATACTCATTACTGTACACACACATATTATATACCGTTTATATACTAATTTACTGTACACACACATATTATATACCTTTATATACTCATTACTGTACTCACACATATTATATACCGTTTATATACTCATTTACTGTACTCACACATATTATATACCGTTTATATACTCATTTACTGCACACACACATATTATATACCGTTTATATACTCATTTACTGTACACACACATATTATATACCGTTTATATACTCATTACTGTACCCACACATATTATATACCGTTTATATACTCATTTACTGTACTCACACATATTATATACCGTTTATATACTCATTACTGTACACACACATATTATATACCGTTTATATACTCATTTACTGTACCCACATATTATATACCGTTTATATAATCATTACTGTACTCACACATATTATATACCGTTTATATACTCATTTACTGTACACACACATATTATATACCGTTTATATACTCATTTACTGCACACACACATATTATATACTGTTTATATACTCATTTACTGTACACACACATATTATATACCGTTTATATACTCATTACTGTACACACACATATTATATACCGTTTATATACTCATTTACTGTACACACACATATTATATACCGTTTATATACTCATTTACTGTACTCACACATATTATATACCGTTTATATACTCATTTACTGTACTCACACATATTATATACCGTTTATATACTCATTTACTGTACTCACACATATTATATACCGTTTATATACTCATTTACTGTACTCACACATATTATATACCGTTTATATACTCATTTACTGCACACACACATATTATATACCGTTTATATACTCATTTACTGTACCCATACATATTATATACCGTTTATATACTCATTACTGTACACACACATATTATATACCGTTTATATACTCATTTACTGTACTCACATATTATATACCGTTTATATAATCATTACTGTACTCACATATTATATACCGTTTATATACTCATTTACTGTACTGACATATTATATACCGTTTATATACTCATTTACTGTACACACACATATTATATACCGTTTATATACTCATTACTGTACCCACACATATTATATACCGTTTACATACTCATTTACTGTACTCACACATATTATATACCGTTTACATACTCATTTACTGTACTCACATATTATATACCATTTATATACTCATTTACTGTACTCAAATATTATATACCGTTTATATACTCATTTACTATACCCACACATATTATATACCGTTTATATACTCATTACTGTACACACACATATTATATACCGTTTATATACTCATTTACTGCACACACACATATTATATACTGTTTATATACTCATTTACTGTACACACACATATTATATACCGTTTATATACCCATTTACTGCACACACACATATTATATATTGTTTATATACTCATTTACTGTACTCACACATATTATATACCGTTTATATACTCATTTACTGAACCCACACATATTATATACCGTTTATATACTCATTTACTGTACCCACACATATTATATACCGTTTATATACTTATTACTGTACACACACATATTATACACCGTTTATATACTCATTACTGCACACACACATATTATATACTGTTTATATACTCATTTACTGTACTCACACACATTATATACCGTTTATATACTCATTTACTGTACACTCACATATTATATACCGTTTATATACTCATTTACTGTACACATACATATTATATACCGTTTATATACTCATTTACTGTACACACACATATTATATACCGTTTATATACTCATTTACTGTACCCACACATATTATATACCGTTTACATACTCATTTACTGTACTCACATATTATATACCGTTTATATACTCATTTACTATACTCACATATTATATACCGTTTATATACTCATTTACTGTACCCACACATATTATATACCGTTTATATACTCATTTACTGTACCCACACATATTATATACCTTTATATACTCATTACTGTACTCACACATATTATATACCGATTATATACTCATTTACTGTACCCACACATATTATATACCGTTTATATAC
The DNA here is from genome assembly GCF_027579735.1 of Bombina bombina. Classification (NCBI taxonomy): domain Eukaryota; kingdom Metazoa; phylum Chordata; class Amphibia; order Anura; family Bombinatoridae; genus Bombina; species Bombina bombina. The sequence continues at coordinate 49,714 of NW_026512495.1, read as the reverse complement.
TCATTACTGTACACACACATATTATATACCGTTTATATACTTATTACTGTACCCACACATATTATATACCGTTTATATACTCATTTACTGTACCCATACATATTATATACCGTTTATATACTCATTACTGTACACACACATATTATATACCGTTTATATACTCATTTACTGTACCCACACATATTATATACCGTTTATATACTTATTTACTGTACTCACACATATTATATACCGTTTATATACTAATTTACTGCACACACACATATTATATACCGTTTATATACTCATTACTGTACTCACACATATTATACACCGTTTATATACTCATTTACTGTACACACACATATTATATACCGTTTATATACTCATTTACTGTACTCACACATATTATATACCGTTTATATACTCATTTACTGTACACACACATATTATATACCGTTTATATAATCATTACTGTACTCACACATATTATATACCGTTTATATACTGATTACTGTACTCACACATATTATATACCGTTTATATACTCATTTACTGTACCCACACATATTATATACCGTTTATATAATCATTACTGTACTCACACATACTATATACCGTTTATATACTCATTACTGTACCCACACATATTATATACCGTTTATATACTCATTACTGTACCCACACATATTATATACCGTTTATATAATCATTACTGTACTCACACATATTATATACCGTTTATATACTCATTACTGTACCCACACATATTATATACCGTTTATATACTCATTACTGTACCCACACATGTTATATACCGTTTATATACTCATTACTGTACCCACACATATTATATACCGTTTATATACTCATTACTGTACCCACACATATTATATACCGTTTATATACTCATTTACTGTACCCACACATATTATATACCGTTTATATACTCATTACTGTACCCACACATATTATATACCGTTTATATACTCATTACTGTACCCACACATATTATATACTGTTTATATACTCATTTACTGTACCCGAACATATTATATACCGTTTATATAATCATTACTGTACTCACACATATTATATACCGTTTATATACTCATTACTGTACCCACACATATTATATACCGTTTATATACTCATTACTGTACCCACACATATTATATACCGTTTATATAATCATTACTGTACTCACACATTTTATATACCGTTTATATACTCATTACTGTACCCACACATATTATATACCGTTTATATACTCATTACTGTACCCACACATATTATATACCGTTTATATACTCATTTACTGTACTCACACATATTATATACCGTTTATATACTCATTACTCTACACACACATATTATATACAGTTTATATAATCATTACTGTACCCACACATATTATATACCGTTTATATACTCATTACTGTACCCACACATATTATATACCGTTTATATACTCATTTACTGTACTCACACATATTATATACCGTTTATATACTCATTTACTGTACACACACATATTATATACCGTTTATATAATCATTACTGTACACACACATATTATATACCGTTTATATACTCATTACTGTACCCACACATATTATATACCGTTTATATACTCATTACTGTACCCACACATATTATATACCGTTTATATAATCATTACTGTACTCACACATATTATATACCGTTTATATACTCATTACTGTACCCACACATATTATATACCGTTTATATACTCATTACTGTACACACACATATTATATACCGTTTATATACTCATTACTGTACACACACATATTATATACTGTTTATATACTCATTTACTGTACACACACATATTATATACCGTTTATATACTCATTTACTGTACACACACATATTATATACCGTTTATATACTCATTTACTGCACACACACATATTATATACCGTTTATATACTCATTACTGTACCCACACATATTATATACCGTTTATATACTCATTACTGTACACACACATATTATATACCGTTTATATACTCATTACTGTACACACACATATTATATACCGTTTATATAATCATTACTGGACTCACACATATTATATACCGTTTATATACTCATTTACTGTACACACACATAATATATACCGTTTATATACTCATTACTGTACCCACACATAGTATATACCATTTATATAATCATTACTGTACTCACACATATTATATACCGTTTATATACTCATTTACTGTACACACACATAGTATATACCATTTATATACTCATTTACTGTACACACACATAGTATATACCATTTATATAATCATTACTGTACTCACACATATTATATACTGTTTATATACTCATTACTGTACACACACATATTATATACCGTTTATATACTCATTACTGTACACACACATATTATATACCGTTTATATACTCATTTACTGCACACACACATATTATATACCGTTTATATACTCATTACTGTACACACACATATTATATACCGTTTATATACTCATTACTGTACACACACATATTATATACCGTTTATATACTCATTTACTGCACACACACATATTATATACCGTTTATATACTCATTACTGTACCCACACATATTATATACCGTTTATATACTCATTTACTGTACACACACATAGTATATACCATTTATATAATCATTACTGTACTCACACATATTATATACCGTTTATATACTCATTACTGTACACACACATATTATATACCGTTTATATAATCATTACTGTACTCACACATATTATATACCGTTTATATACTCATTACTGTACCCACACATATTATATACCATTTATATACTCATTTACTGTACACACACATAGTATATACCATTTATATAATCATTACTGTACTCACACATATTATATACCGTTTATATACTCATTACTGTACACACACATATTATATACCGTTTATATACTCATTTACTGTACACACACATATTATATACCATTTATATAATCATTACTGTACTCACACATATTATATACCTTTTATATACTCATTACTGTACACACACATATTATATACCGTTTATATACTCATTTACTGCACCCATACATATTATATACCGTTTATATACTCATTACTGTACCCACACATATTATATACCGTTTATATACTCATTACTGTACACACACATATTATATTATATACTCATTACTGTACCCACACATTATATACCGTTTATATACTCATTACTGTACCCACACATATTATATACCGTTTTTCTCGCCATTAAATGGACTTTCTAAAGATACCATTATTTTCATCATATCTTATAATTTACTATAAAAAAATTATAAAATATGAGGAAAAAATGAATAAAACACACACTTTTTCTAACTTTGACCCCCAAAATCTGTTGCACATCTACAACCACCAAAAAACACCCATCCTAAATAGTTTCTAAATTTTGTCCTGAGTTTAGAAATATCCAATGTTTACATGTTCTATGCTTTTTTTGTAAGTTATAGGGCAATAAACACAAGTAGCACTTTGCTATTTCCAAACCATTTTTTCTTTCATGTAATTAGCAAGAGTCCATGAGCTAGTGACGTATGGGATATACATTCCTACCAGGAGGGGCAAATTTTCCCAAACCTCAAAATGCCTATAAATACACCCCTCACCACACCCACAAATCAGTTTTACAAACTTTGCCTCCCGTGGAGGTGGTGAAGTAAGTTTGTGCTAGATTCTACGTTGATATGCGCTTCGCAGCAGGCTGGAGCCCGGTTTTCCTCTGTGTGCAGTGAATGTCAGAGGGATGTGAAGAGAGTATTGCCTATTTGAATTCAATGGTCTCCTTCTACGGGATCTATTTCATAGGTTCTCTGTTATCGGTCGTAGAGATTTCTTCTCCTACCTCCCTTTTCAGATCGACGATATACTCTTATATACCATTACCTCTACTGATTCTCGTTTCAGTACTGGTTTGGCTATCTACTATATGTAGATGAGTGTCCTGGGGTAAGTAAGTCTTATTTTTTGTGACACTCTAAGCTATGGTTGGGCACTTTATTTATAAAGTTCTAAATATATGTCTTTAAACTTATATTTGCCATGATTCAGGATAATCAGTATTCCTTATTTCAGACAGTCAGTTTCATTATTTGGGATAATGCATATGAATAATCATTTTTTTCTTACCTTAAAAATTGTTTCAATTTACTTTTTTTCCTGTGGGCTGTTAGGCTCGCGGGGGCTGAAAATGCTTCAATTTGTTGCGTCATTCTTGGCGCAGACTTTTTTGGCGCAAAAAAATTCTGTTTGTCATTTCCGGCGTCAAACTTGACACCGGAAGTTGTTCATGTTTGCCTCATTTTTTTGACGTTTTGCGCCAAAAATGTCGGCGTCACCGGATGTGGCGTCATTATTGGCGCCAAAAAATTTTAGGCGCCAATAATGTGGGCGTCTTTTTTGGCGCTAAAAAATGTGGGCGTCATTCTTGTCTCCACCTTTTTTTCACATTATTTCAGTCTCATTCTTCATTGCTTCTGGTTGCTAGAAGCTTGTTCATTGGCATTTTTTTCCCATTCCTGAAACTGTCATTTAAGGAATTTGATAATTTTGCTTTATATGTTGTTTTTTCTATTACATATTGCAAGATGTCTCACATTGACCCTGGATCAAAATCTACTTCTTTAAAGACGCTGCCTGATGCTGGTTCTACCAAAGTTAAGTGCATTTGTTGTAAACTTGTGGTAACTGTTCCTCCGGCTGTAGTTTGTGATGAATGTCATGATAAACTTTCTAATGCAGATAGTATTTCCATTAGTAATATACCATTACCTGTTGCTGTTCCTTCAACATCTAATATTCAGGATGTTCCTGTTAATATAAAAGAATTTGTTTCTAAATCTATTAGGAAGGCTATGTCTGTTATTCCTCCTTCCAGTAAACGTAAAAGGTCTTTTAAAACTTCTCATTTTTCAGATTAATTTTTAAATGAACGTCATCATTCTGATTTGTCTGTTTCTGATGAGGATATTTCTGGTTCAGAGGATTCTGTCTCAGATATTGACACTGATAAATCTTCATATTTATTTAAAATGGAATTTACTCGCTCTTTACTTAAAGAAGTTTTAATCGCATTAGAGATGGAGGATTCTAGTCCTCTTGATACTAAATCTACTAAGCGTTTAAATTCGGTTTTTAAACCTCCTATAGTTATTCCAGAAGTTTTTCCTGTTCCTGATGCTATTTCTGAAGTAATTTCTAGGGAATGGAATAATCTGGGTACTTCATTTACTCCTTCTCAAAGGTTTAAGAAATTGTATCCTGTGCCATCTGACAGATTAGAGTTTTGGGACAAAATCCCTAAAGTTGATGGGGCTATCTCTACTCTTGCTAAACGTACTACTATTCCTACAGCAGATAGTACTTCCTTTAAGGATCCTTTAGATAGGAAGATTGAATCCTTTCTAAGGAAAGCTTATTTATGTTCAGGTAATCTTCTTAGGCCTGCTATTTCTTTGGCTGATGTTGCTGCCGCTTCCACTTTTTGGTTGGAGGCTTTAGCACAACAAGTATCAGACCATAATGCTCATAGCATTGTTAAACTTCTTCAACATGCTAATAACTTTATTTGTGATGCCATCTTTGATATCATTAGAGTTGATGTCAGGTATATGTCTTTAGCTATTTTAGCTAGAAGAGCTTTATGGCTTAAATCTGGGATTGCAGATATGTCATCTAAGTCAACTTTGCTTTCTCTTTCTTTCCAAGGTAATAAATTATTTGGTTCCCAGTTGGATTCTATTATTTCAACTGTTACCGGGGGGAAAGGAACTTTTTTGCCTCAGGACAAAAAATCTAAAGGTAAATATAGGGCTGCTAATCGTTTTCGTTCCTTTCGTCAGAATAAGGAACAGGAGCCTGACCCTTCCCCTAAAGGAACTGTTTCTGTTTGGAAACCTTCTCCAATCTGGAATAAATCCAAGCCTTTTAGAAAGTCAAAACCAGCTCCCAAGTCCACATGAAGGTGCGGCCCTCATTCCAGCACAGCTGGTAGGGGGCAGGTTACGTTTTTTCAAAGACATTTGGATCAATTCGATTCACAGTCTTTGGATTCAGAGCATTGTTTCACAAGGGTACAGAATAGGTTTCAAGGTAAGGCCGCCTGCGAAGAGATTTTTTCTCTCTCGCATTCCAATAAATCCAGTGAAGGCTCAGGCATTTCTGAAATGTGTTTCAGATCTCGAGTTCGCTGGAGTAATTGTGCCAGTTCCAGTTCTGGAGCAGGGTCTGGGGTTTTACTCAAATCTATTCATTGTACCAAAGAAGGAGAATTCCTTCAGACCAGTTCTGGATTTAAAGATATTGAATCGTTATGTAAGGATACCAACATTCAAAATGGTAACTATAAGGACTATTCTGCCTTTTGTTCAGCAAGGGCATTATATGTCCACAATAGATTTACAGGATGCATATCTTCATATTCCGATTCATCCAGATCACTTTCAGTTTCTGAGATTCTCTTTTCTAGACAAGCATTACCAGTTTGTGGCCCTTCCGTTTGGCCTAGCAACAGCTCCAAGGATCTTTTCAAAGGTTCTCGGTGCCCTTCTCTCTGTAATCAGAGAACAGGGTATTGCGGTATTTCCTTATTTGGACGATATCTTGGTACTTGCTCAGTCTTCACATTCTGCAGAATCTCATACGAATCAACTTGTGTCGTTTCTTCAAAGACATGGTTGGAGGATAAATTTACCAAAGAGTTCATTGATTCCTCAGACAAAGGTAACCTTTTTGGGTTTTCAAATAGATTCAGTGTCCATGACCTTGTCTCTAACAGAAAAGAGACGTCTGAAATTGGTTTCAGCCTGTCGAAACCTTCAGTCTCAATCATTCCCTTCGGTAGCTTTATGCATGGAAATTCTAGGTCTCATGACTGCTGCATCGGACGCGATCCCCTTTGCTCGTTTTCACATGCGACCTCTTCAGCTTTGTATGCTGAACCAATGGTGCAGGGATTATACAAAGATATCACAATTAATATCCTTAAATCCCAATGTACGACACTCTCTGACGTGGTGGATAGATCACCATTGTTTAGTCCAAGGGGCTTCTTTGTTCGTCCAACCTGGACTGTGATCTCAACAGATGCAAGTCTGTCAGGTTGGGGAGCTGTATGGGGATCTCTGACAGCGCAGGGGGTTTGGGAATCTCAGGAGGCGAGATTACCAATCAACATTTTGGAACTCCATGCGATTTTCAGAGCTCTTCAGTTCTGGCCTCTTCTGAAGAGAGAATCGTTTATTTGTTTTCAGACAGACAAGAAAACTATTATTAGAAGGTCGCTAAATGCTGCTGCGCATCACACGTGTATTATGGCTAGCAGTGAAGGGGTTAATTAGGTAGTTTGTAGGGAGCTTGCAGGGTTCATTTTAGCTTTAGTGTAGAGATCAGCCTCCCACCTGACACATCAGACCCCCTGATCCCTCCCAAACAGCTCTCTTCCCTCCCCCACCCCACAATTTTCCCCGCCATCTTAAGTACTGGCAGAAAGTCTGCCAGTACTAAAATAAAAGTTGTTTTTTTTTTAAAAAAAAATTAGCATATTTCCATATGCTGCTGTGTAGGATCCCCCCTTAGCCCCCAACCTCCCTGATCCCCCCCCAAAACAGCTCTCTAACCCTCCCCCTCTGCCTTATTGGGGGCCATCTTGGGTACTGGCAGCTGTCTGCCAGTACCCAATTTGCAAAAAATAATGTTTTTTTTTTGTTTTGTTTTGTTTTTTTCTGTAGTGCAGCTCTAACTTGGGGAAAAGACCCCACAAGAGCTCCCTAAATGCACTTTGTTTGCCATTATCACCTAGAAGAGTAAATAGGGCAGTGCATTTAGTGGGTTTTTGCAGGGTCCTATCCCCAAGTTAAGCTCTAAACTTTGGTGTCATTGGATTCTGCTAATTCATGGGGTGGACTTGAATAGTAGTCACTAAGTGACACAAAGCCTAGTTCTTATAGGTCAGATGTTTATTCTTTTATTTCATATTTTTATTAAACAGACACATCAGATACTGTGAGACAGTTTTAGGTGCATCTATTCCACATTACAGAGCGTGTCAGAGTCACACAAGTTCCTCTCTCCTCACACAACAGTACGAGGGGAGATAAATGGTAGCTTTATGTTTCTCTTATAATTGGTACTGCTTGGGATCAAGTGATCTCCTTTTGTAGAGAAGTCCCATGGTTATGTCCTTTAGGAGTCACTTCAGTAACGTAACGTTGAACAAGTACAAATATATAACTTAACAGATATAAAGTAAAACAGCTAAATATTGTCAGATAGCCAATCAATTTGGTCATAGATGTTGAATACAGTAGAACAAAAGATACATGAAAACCTATCTTGTTTCCAGGGAAGGGGGGGGGGAATAAAAAATAGAGAAGTGAGTGGAGATTTAGCATTCCCTTGTTAAGGAATACAGCTTCTTCCATTGTTTGTATGTATGAGAGTAGCTTAGTCACTCTTTGGAAGGAAGGAGTAGATTGCTGTTTCCAGTTTCTCGCTATTACCAATTTAGTCACCATTAGAATATAAATATATAGATATTTTTGGGCTTTAGGAAGTTTAGGAATATTAATGTGTAGCAGGTATGTTTCCGGGCCCATGCCCATTGGGAGTTCTAACTGTCTGCATAAGTATATGACCTTATCCCAGAGCGTCTTAATTCTTGGACATCCCCACCATATATGCATGGCATCCCCTGTGTGGCCACAGTTCCTCCAACATTTCGCTGTGTTAGTTGGTAATATTTTATGTAATCTTTTCGGGACCCAATGCCATCTTGTCAATATCTTATAGTACAAATATTATGCAATGTATTCCTTGTTTGGTATCTGTTATGGCTCTTGACCATATTTTAGGATCTATTACTATCTGTAGATCTCTTTCCCAAGCTAGTATATTGTGGGTTTTAGCTAGGGTAGGGGTATCTAGTAAGCATTGGTAGTGCATGGTAAGCGTTTTGTATCGTTGTCTCGTCCACCTAGTTTCCCAGGCTGTCAGTGGTCGCTGTCTAGTGTGTAAGAATCCCTAACTGTGTAAGAGAGATCTAAAGCGCCTTGCCTCAAAGTTAAGTTTAGGAGGAATACTGTGTCTAGTTACCATTTCCACGTGGGAGGGCCACACAGAACCTGTGTATAAATCACTCCCCTTTATTATGTTTGGGTTATACCACTGATTGGGATTGGAGTCTAGTAAACCACTTAGGAGACCTCTTATGCTATGTATTGGAGATGGGTGTGCGGCTATTAGTGTTGAAAGCCGTAAGGTATGCCATAATGAGAGTCAGTCTTTTATGATCAGACTAGAATGGGATATGGTAGAGGTATAGTGATGTGGCATCCAAATTAGGACAGATGTTTATTTGATGTGTGCATTTGTATTATTACCTTTTAAAGTGGACAGGGGCAGAGAATTCAGGGGACTTTTGAGGGTCCTATCCCCAAGTTGGGGTCTTTAGTGTCATTTGATTCTGCTCTCTCTGGGGTTTACTTGTATAATAGTCACTTAGTGACATAAAGCTTAGTTTGTTTAGGGCAGATGTTTATATGATGTGTACATTTGCATTATCACCAATGAGAGTGGATAGGGGCAGAGCATTCAGGGGAATTTCGGAGGGTCCTATCCCCAACTTACCGCTAGATTTGGAGTTTTGCGCTAGAAGGGGTGCGTTAGCTACGCGTGCTTTTTTCTGGCCGCACCTTTTAAATACCGCTGGCATTTAGAGTTCACAGAAGGGCTGCGTTAGGCTCCAAAAAAGGAGCGTAGAGCATATTTACCGCATCTGCAACTCTCGATACCAGCGGTGCTTACGGACGCGGCCAACTTCAAAAACGTGCTCGTGCACGATTCCCCCATAGGAAACAATGGGGCAGTTTGAGCTGAAAAAAAACCTAACACCTGCAAAAAAGCAGCGTCAGCTCCTAACGCGGCCCCATTGTTTCCTATGGGGAAACACTTCCTAAGTCTGCACCTAACACCCTAACATGTACCCCGAGTCTAAACACCCCTAACCTTACACTTATTAACCCCTATTCTGCCGCCGCCGCTATCGCTGACCCCTGCATTTTATTATTAACCCCTAATCTGCCGCTCCGTACACCACTGCAACCTACATTATAGCTATGTACCCCTAATCTGCTGCCCCTAACACTGCCGACCCCTATATTATATTTATTAACCCCTAATCTGCCCCCCACAACGTCGCCGCCAGCTACCTACAATAATAAACCCCTAATCTGCCGACCGCATCTCACCGCTACTATAATAAAGTTATTAACCCCTAATCCGCCTCACTACCGCCTCAATAACCCTATAATAAATAGTATTAACCCCTAATCTGCCCTCCCTAACATCGCTGACACCTAACTTCAAGTATTAACCCCTAATCTGCCGACCGGAGCTCACCGCTACTCTAATAAATTTTTTAACCCCTAAAGCTAATTCTAACCCTAACCCTAACACCCCCCTAAGTTAAATATAATTTTATTCTAACGAAATAAATTAACTCTTATTAAATAAATTATTCCTATTTAAATCTAAATACTTATCTGTAAAATAAACCCTAATATAGCTACAATATAAATTATAATTATATTGTAGCTATTTTAGGATTAATATTTATTTTACAGGCAACTTTGTATTTATTTTAACCAGGTACAATAGCTATTAAATAGTTAAGAACTATTTAATAGTTACATAGTTAAAATAATTACAAATTACCTGTAAAATAAATCCTAACCTAAGTTACAATTAAACCTAACACTACACTATCAATAAATTAATTAAATAAACTACCTACAATTATCTACAATTAAACCTAACACTACACTATCAATAAATTAATTAAATACAATACCTACAAATAACTACAATTAAATAAACTAACTAAAGTACAAAAAATAAAACAGAACTAAGTTACAAAAAATAAAAAAATATTTACAAACATTAGAAAAATATTACAACAATTTTAAACTAATTACACCTACTCTAAGCCCCCTAATAAAATAACAAAGACCCCCACAATAAAAAAATGCCCTACCCTATTCTAAATTAAAAAAGTTCAAAGCTCTTTTACCTTACCAGCCCTGAAAAGGGCCATTTGCGGGGCATGCCCCAAAAATTCAGCTCTTTTGCCTGTAAAAAAAAACCATACAATACCCCCCCCCAACATTACAACCCACCACCCACATACCCCTAATCTAACCCAAACCCCCCTTAAATAAACCTAACACTAAGCCCCTGAAGATCTTCCTACCTTATCTTCACCATACCAGGTTCAACGATCCGTCCACCAAAGTCTTGATCCAAGCCTCCGAAATCTTGATCCAAGCCCAAGCGGGGGCTGAAGAGTGACGTCCATCCTCCGGCTGAAGTCTTGATCCAAGCGGGCAGAAGAGGACATCCGGACCGGCAAACATCTTCATCCAAGCCGCATCTTCTATGTTCTTCAATCCGATGACGACCGGCTGATCTTCAAGACCTCCAGCGCGGATCCATCCATCTTCACCGACGACTTCCCGACGAATGGCGGTTCCTTTAAGGGACGTCATCCAAGATGGCGTCCCTCGAATTCCGATTGGCTGATAGGATTCTATCAGCCAATCGGAATTAAGGTAGGAAAATTCTGATTGGCTGATGGAATCAGCCAATCAGATTCAAGTTCAATCCGATTGGCTGATCCAATCAGCCAATCAGATTGAGATCGCATTCTATTGGCTGTTCCGATCAGCCAATAGAATGCAAGCTCAATCTGATTGGCTGATCGGATCAGCCAATCGGATTGAACTTGAATCTGATTGGCTGATTCCATCAGCCAATCAGAATTTTCCTACCTTAATTCCGATTGGCTGACAGAATCCTATCAGCCAATCGGAATTCGAGAGACGCCATCTTGGATGACGTCCCTTAAAGGAACCGTCATTCGTTGGGAAGTCGTCGGTGAAGATAGATGGATCCGCGCTGGAGGTCTTGAAGATCAGCCGGTCGTCATCGGATTGAAGAACATAGAAGATGCGGCTTGGATGAAGATGTTTGCCGGTCCGGATGTCCTCTTCTGCCCGCTTGGATCAAGACTTCAGCCGGAGGATGGACGTCACTCTTCAGCCCCCGCTTGGGCTTGGATCAACACTTTGGAGCCAGGATGGATCAGTGTGATACCCGGTGTGGTGAAGACAAGGTAGGAAGATCTTCAGGGGCTTAGTGTTAGGTTTATTTAAGGGGGGTTTGGGTTAGATTAGGGGTATGTGGGTGGTGGGTTTTAATGTTGGGGGGGGTTGTATTTTTCTTTTACAGGCAAAAGAGCTGAATTCTTTGGGGCATGCCCCACAAAGGGCCCTTTTAAGGGCTGGTAAGGTAAAAGAGCTTTGAACTTTTTTAATTTAGAATAGGGTAGGGAATTTTTTTATTTTGGGGGTCTTTGTTATTTTATTAGGGGGCTTAGAGTAGGTGTAATTAGTTTAAAATTGTTGTAATATTTTTCTAATGTTTGTAAATATTTTTTTTATTTTTTGTAACTTAGTTCTTTTTTATTTTCTCTTGTTAAGTGTATCCAGTCCACGGATCATCCATTACTTATGGGATATTCTCCTTCCCAACAGGAAGTTGCAAGAGGATCACCCACAGCAGAGCTGCTATATAGCTCCTCCCCTAACTGTCATATCCAGTCATTCTCTTGCAAGCCTCAACCAAGATGGAGGTCGTAAGAGGAGTGTGGTGTTTTATACTTAGTTTATTCTTCAATCAAAAGTTTGTTATTTTTAAATGGTGCCGGAGTGTACTGTTTATCTCAGGCAGTATTTAGAAGAAGAATCTGCCTGCGTTTTCTATGATCTTAGCAGAAGTAACTAAGATCCATGGCTGTTCTCACATATTCTGAGGAGTGAGGTAACTTCAGAGAGGGAATGGCGTGCAGGTTTTCCTGCAATAAGGTATGTGCAGTTAATATTTTTCTAGGGATGGAATTTGCTAGAAAATGCTGCGTTTCCCGGATTAATGTAAGTAAAGCCTTAAATGCAGTGATAGCTACTGGTATCAGGCTTATTAATAGAGATACATACTCTTATAAAAATGTAATATAAAACGTTTGCTGGCATGTTTAATCGTTTTTATATGTATTTGGTGATAAAACTTATTGGGGCCTAGTTTTTTTCCACATGGCTGGTTTGATTTCTGCCTAGAGACAGTTTCCTGAAGCTTTCCACTGTTGCAATATGAGTGGGAGGGGCCTATTTTAGTGCTTTTCTGTGCAGATAAAAATACTGACAGAGACATTCAGCTTCTTCCTGCATGATCCAGGACATCTCTGAAGGGCTCAAAAGGCTTCAAAGTCGTGTTTGAGGAGGGTAACAATCACAGTAGACTGTGGCAGTTGTTGTGACTGTGTTTAAAAAACATTTTTGTCATTTATTATTCTGTTTTTGTTATTAAGGGGTTAATCATCCATTTGCAAGTGGGTGCAATGCTCTGCTGACTTGTTACATACACTGTAAAAATTTTGTTTGTGTAACTGCCTTTTTTCACTGTTATTTCAAATTTTGTCAAAATTTGTTTCTCTTAAAGGCACAGTAACGTTTTTTATATTGCTTGTTAACTTGCTTTAAAGTGTTTTCCAAGCTTGCTAGTCTCATTGCTAGTCTGTACAAACATGTCTGAAACAGAGGATACTTGTTCATTATGTTTAAAAGCCATGGTGGAGCCTCATAGGAGAATGTGTACTAAATGTATTGATTTCACCTTAAACAGTAAAGATCAGTCTTTAACTATAAAAGAAATATCACCGGAAGATTCTGACGAGGGGGAAGTTATGCCGACTAACTCTCCCCACGTGTCAGACCCTTCGCCTCCCACTCAGGGGATGCACGCTAATATGGCGCCAATTACATCAGGGACGCCCATAGCGATTACCTTGCAGGACATGGCTGCAATCATGAATAATACCCTGTCAGAGGTATTATCCAGGTTGCCTGAATTAAGAGGCAAGCGCGATTGCTCTGGGGTTAGGAGAAATACAGAGCATGCAGATGCTGTAAGGGCCATGTCTGATACTGCGTCACAATATGCAGATCATGAGGACGGAGAGCTTCAGTCTGTGAGTGACATCTCTGATTCGGGGAAACCTGATTCAGAGATTTCTAATTTTAAATTTAAGCTTGAGAACCTCCGTGTGTTGCTTGGGGAGGTATTAGCTGCTCTGAATGACTGTAACACAGTTGCAGTACCAGAGAAATTGTGTAGGCTGGATAAATACTATGCGGTACCGGTGTGTACTGATGTTTTTCCTATACCTAAAAGGCTTACAGAAATTATTAGCAAGGAGTGGGATAGACCGGGTGTGCCTTTTTCCCCACCTCCTATATTTAGAAAAATGTTTCCAATAGACGCCACTACACGGGACTTATGGCAGACGGTCCCTAAGGTGGAGGGAGCAGTTTCTACTTTAGCAAAGCGTACTACTATCCCGGTTGAGGACAGTTGTGCTTTTTCAGATCCAATGGATAAAAAATTGGAGGGTTACCTTAAGAAAATGTTTATTCAACAAGGTTTTATTTTACAGCCCCTTGCATGCATTGCGCCTGTCACGGCCGCGGCGGCATTCTGGTTTGAGGCCCTGGAAGAGGCCATCCATACAGCTCCATTGACTGAAATTATTGACAAGCTTAGAACACTTAAGCTAGCTAACTCATTTGTTTCTGATGCCATTGTTCATTTGACTAAACTAACTAACGAAATTATTGCTGAAATTACTGGAGGTAAGGGTCACACCCTTCCTCAGGACAGGGCCAAAGCAAAGGCCAAACAGTCTAATTTTCGTGCCTTTCGAAATTTCAAGGCAGGTGCAGCATCAACTTCCTCCGCTTCAAAACAAGAGGGAACTTTTGCTCAATCTAAGCAGGCCTGGAAACCTAACCAGTCCTGGAACAAAGGCAAGCAGGCTAGAAAGCCTGCTGCTGCCTCTAAGACAGCATGAAAGAACGGCCCCCTATCTGGCGACGGATCTAGTAGGGGGCAGACTTTCTCTCAGGGATATCTTCTGGACTTCAAAGCTTCCCCTCCACAAGGGAGATTTCATCTTTCAAGGCTATCTGCAAATCAGATAAAGAAAGAGGCATTCCTACACTGTGTGCAAGACCTCCTAGTTATGGGAGTGATCCATCCAGTTCCGCGGACGGAACAAGGACAGGGTTTTTATTCGAATCTGTTTGTGGTTCCCAAAAAAGAGGCAACCTTCAGACCAATTTTGGATCTAAAGATCTTAAACAAATTCCTCAGAGTTCCATCTTTCAAAATGGAAACTATTCGGACCATCCTGCCCATGATCCAAGAAGGTCAGTACATGACCACAGTGGACTTAAAGGATGCCTACCTTCACATACCGATTCACAAAGATCATCATCGGTTTCTAAGGTTTGCCTTTCTAGACAGGCATTACCAATTTGTAGCTCTTCCCTTCGGGTTGGCTACAGCCCTAAGAATCTTTACAAAGGTTCTGGGCTCACTTCTGGCGGTTCTAAGACCGCGAGGCATAGCGGTGGCTCCGTATCTAGACGACATCCTGATACAGGCGTCAAGCTTTCAAGTTGCCAAGTCTCATACAGAGATAGTTCTGGCATTTCTGAGGTCGCACGGGTGGAAAATGAACGAGGAAAAGAGTTCTCTATCCCCACTCACAAGAGTCTCCCTCTTAGGGACTCTTATAGACTCTGTAGAAATGAAAATTTACCTGACGGAGTCCAGGTTATCAAAACTTCTAAATGCTTGCCGTGTTCTTCACTCCATTCCGCGCCCTTCGGTAGCTCAGTGTATGGAGGTAATCGGCTTAATGGTAGCTGCAATGGACATAGTGCCATTTGCGCACCTTCATCTCAGACCGCTGCAATTATGCATGCTGAGTCAGTGGAATGGGGATTACACAGATTTGTCCCCTCTGCTAAATCTGGATCAAGAGACCAGAGATTCTCTTCTCTGGTGGTTGTCTCGGGTACACCTGTCCAAGGGTATGACCTTTCGCAGGCCAGATTGGACAATTGTAACAACAGATGCCAGCCTTCTAGGTTGGGGTGCAGTCTGGAATTCCCTGAAGGCACAGGGATCGTGGACTCAGGAGGAGAAACTCCTTCCAATAAATATTCTGGAGTTAAGAGAGATAATCAATGCTCTTCTGGCTTGGCCTCAGTTAGCAACACTGAGGTTCATCAGATTTCAGTCGGACAACATCACGACTGTGGCTTACATCAACCATCAAGGGGGAACCAGGAGTTCCCTAGCGATGTTAGAAGTCTCAAAAATAATTCGCTGGGCAGAGTACCACTCTTGCCACCTGTCAGCAATCCATATCCCAGGCGTGGAGAACTGGGAGGCGGATTTTCTAAGTCGTCAGACTTTCCATCCGGGGGAGTGGGAACTCCATCCGGAGGTGTTTGCTCAGTTGATTCATCGTTGGGGCAAACCAGAGTTGGATCATGGCGTCTCGCCAGAACGCCAAGCTTCCTTGTTACGGATCCAGGTCCAGGGACCCAGTAGCGACGCTGATAGATGCTCTAGCAGCGCCTTGGTTCTTCAACCTGGCTTATGTGTTTCCACCGTTTCCTCTGCTCCCTCGACTGATTGCCAAAATCAAACAGGAGAGGGCATCGGTGATTCTGATAGCACCTGCGTGGCCACGCAGGACTTGGTATGCAGACCTAGTGGACATGTCATCCTTTCCACCATGGACTCTGCCTCTAAGACAGGACCTTCTGATACAAGCGCCTTTCAATCATCCAAATCTAATTTCTCTGAGACTGACTGCATGGAGATTGAACGCTTGATTCTATCAAAGCGTGGCTTCTCCGAGTCAGTCATTGATACTTTAATACAGGCACGAAAGCCTGTTACCAGGAAAATCTACCACAAGATATGGAGTAAATATCTTTATTGGTGTGAATCCAAGAATTACTCATGGAGTAAGGTTAGGATTCCTAGAATATTGTCTTTTCTCCAAGAGGGCTTGGACAAAGGATTATCAGCTAGTTCCTTAAAGGGACAGATTTCTGCTCTGTCTATTCTTTTGCACAAGCGTCTGGCAGAGGTTCCAGACGTCCAGGCATTTTGCCAGGCTTTGGTTAGAATTAAGCCTGTGTTTAAACCTGTTGCTCCCCCGTGGAGCTTAAACTTGGTTCTTAAAGTTCTTCAAGGAGTTCCGTTTGAACCCCTTCATTCCATTGATATTAAACTTTTATCTTGGAAAGTTCTGTTTTTGATGGCTATTTCCTCGGCTCAGAGAGTCTCTGAGCTATCTGCCTTACAATGTGATTCTCCTTATCTGATTTTTCATGCAGATAAGGTAGTCCTGCGTACCAAACCTGGGTTTTTACCTAAGGTGGTTTCTAACAAGAATATCAATCAGGAGATTGTTGTTCCATCATTGCGTCCTAATCCTTCTTCAAAGAAGGAATGTCTTTTACATAATCTGGACGTAGTCCGTGCCTTGAAGTTTTACTTACAAGCTACTAAAGATTTTCGTCAAACATCTACCCTGTTTGTCGTTTACTCTGGACAGAGGAGAGGTCAAAAAGCTTCGGCAACCTCTCTTTCCTTTTGGCTTCGGAGCATATTACGCCTAGCCTATGAGACTGCTGGACAGCAGCCCCCTGAAAGGATTACAGCTCATTCTACTAGAGCTGTGGCTTCCACCTGGGCCTTTAAAAATGAGGCCTCTGTTGAACAGATTTGCAAGGCTGCGACTTGGTCTTCGCTTCACACTTTTTCCAAATTTTACAAATTTGATACTTTTGCTTCTTCGGAGGCTGTTTTTGGGAGAAAGGTTCTTCAGGCAGTGGTTCCTTCCGCTTAATCCCTGCCTTGTCCCTCCCATCATCCGTGTACTTAAGCTTTGGTATTGGTATCCCACAAGTAATGGATGATTCGTGGACTGGATACACTTAACAAGAGAAAACATAATTTATGCTTACCTGATAAATTTATTTCTCTTGTAGTGTATCCAGTCCACGGCCCGCCCTGTCCTTTTAAGGCAGGTCTAAATTTTAATTAAACTACAGTCACCACTGCACCCTATGGTTTCTCCTTTCTCTGTTTGTTTTCGGTCGAATGACTGGATATGACAGTTAGGGGAGGAGCTATATAGCAGCTCTGCTGTGGGTGATCCTCTTGCAACTTACTGTTGGGAAGGAGAATATCCCATAAGTAATGGATGATCCGTGGATTGGATACACTACAAGAGAAATAAATTTATCAGGTAAGCATAAATTATGTTTTTTGTACTTTAGTTAGTTTATTTAATTGTATTTAATTGTAGGTATTTTATTTAATTAATTTATTGATAGTGTAGTGTTAGGTTTAATTGTAGATAATTGTAGGTATTTTATTTAATTTATTTATTGATAGTGCAGTGTTAGGTTTAATTGTAACTTAGGTTAGGATTTATTTTACAGGTAATTTTGTAATTATTTTAACTAGGTAACTATTAAATAGTTATTAACTATTTAATAGCTATTGTACCTAGTTAAAATAAATACAAAGTTGCCTGTAAAATAAAAATAAATCCTAAAATAGCTACAATGTAACTATTAGTTATATTGTAGCTATATTAGGGTTTATTTTACAGGTAAGTATTTAGTTTTAAATAGGATTAATTTAGTTAATAAGAAATAATTTATTTTGTTAGATTTAAATTATATTTAACTTAGGGGGGTGTTAGTGTTAGGGTTAGACTTAGCTTTAGGGGTTAATACATTTATTATAGTAGCGGCGAGATCCGGTTGGCAGATTAGGGGTTAATACTTGAAGTTAGGTGTCGGCGATGTTAGGGAGGGCAGATTAGGGGTTAATACTATTTATTATAGGGTTATTGAGGCGGGAGTGAGGCGGATTAGGGGTTAATACATTTATTATAATAGCGGCGAGATCCGGTCGGCAGATTAGGGGTTAATAAGTGTAGGTAGGTGGAGGCGACGTTGGGGGCGGCAGATTAGGGGTTAATAAATATAATATAGGGGTCGGCGATGTTAGGGGCAGCAGATTAGGGGTACATAGGGATAACGTAGCTGGTGGCGGTGTACGGAGCGGCAGATTAGGGGTTAAAAAATTTTAATCGAGTGGCGGCAATGTGGGGGGACCTCGGTTTAGGGGTACATAGGTAGTTTATGGGTGTTAGTGTACTTTAGAGCACAGTAGTTAAGAGCTTTATAAACCGGCGTTAGCCCAAAAAGCTCTTAACTACTGACTTTTTTCTGCGGCTGGAGTTTTGTCGTTAGATTTCTAACGCTCACTTCAGCCAAGACTCTAAATACCGGTGTTAGAAAGATCCCATTGAAAAGATAGGATACGCAAATGGCGTAGGGGGATCTGCGGTATGGAAAAGTCGCGGCTGGAAAGTGAGCGTTAGACCCTTTCCTGACTGACTCCAAATACCAGAGGGCGGTAAAAACCAGCGTTAGGAGCCTCTAACGCTGGTTTTGATGGCTACCGCCCAACTCTAAATCTAGGCCTTAGGGTCTTAACTTTGTTGTCATTGGATTATACTTAGTCTGGGGTATACTTGGGAATTAGTCATTACTTGACACAAAGCCTAGTTTTTATAGGTCAGATGTTTATACAATGTGCATTATCACCTATGAGAGTGGATAGGGGCAGTGCATTCAGGTTCCTCTTGATGGTCCCATCCCCAATTTAGGGTCTTAAATTTGGTGTCATTGGATTTTGCTCAGTCTGGGGTATACTTGTATAGTAGTCACTAAGTGATACAAAGCCTAGTTTTTGTAGGGCAGGTGCTTATATGATGTCTTCATTTGCATTATCACCTATGAGAGTGGATGGGGCAGAGCATTTAGGGGGCTCTTGTGGGGTTCTTACCCAAAGTTAGGGTCCTAACTTTGATGTCATTGGATTCTGCTCTCTCTGGGGGTTACTTGGATAATAGTCACTAAGTGACACAAAGGCTAGTTTTTAAAGGGCAGATGTTTATATGATGTGTGCATTTGCATTAATCACCTATGAGAGTTGTATTCAGCGTGCTCCTGAGAGGTCTAATCCCCAAATAAGATTCATATCTTTGATATTATTTTGTTATGCTCAGTCAGGGGTATGGTTGGGCAGTAGTCATTAAGTGACACAAAGCTTGTTTATGATATATTTTTCTTTGTTTTTATTTAACATGGAAATCGCCATAAGATTATGAATAATGAATAACGAAATAGTGTAACTTCAGGTGGGTAAGTCAGCCCCCAAACGGCACCCCTGTGATTAGAAGTGACATAATGGTAAAATAGCGGCCCCTACTGAATCTCACCGCAGAGCTCCAGCCACACCAGCCCCTCAAGGGACAGAGATAAAGTGGCGACCAAGGTTAAGAAACACAAAACGTCTGCTTAGATAATAACTGCATAGTAAGGCAAATAGCCAATACAGGGGAGACATCCGGAGAGGGTTTCCAAGCCTTGACCAATGGCCAATGGAGGAGGACAGGGCAGTAGTATGGGTGAAAATTGAGGTTTCCGGAGGAGGAGCACAGGTGTTTGGTCAGGTGATGCACCTGCTCTGATCTCTCTCTCCTACAAGCTGCTGGCGAGGATCTGCGCCTAAACCCTTAGACCCTGGGTGGCCTGTATAGCCGAAAAAACATCGCTACTGGAAACTCATAGTGCCATAACATTGCACTAAGGCTGCATGTTGCAGCACCTGAAAAGGATTCGACTTTGTATTAAAACATCTATACTACATTGTCCTTACTAATCCTTAGCCTCTTCTAAGGAGGAGGAAAAAGAATTGGAGAAACCTGGAGCGGGAGAGTAATTCCCAGATTAATTAGCTAATTTTCCTCCCTCTCGAGGCTGCGGTGAGAGGGAGGTCGGACACTACCTGAGATATAGCGGCTTAAACAACTGAGCTTTGAGTTGAGGGACAAGGTCCGTCGGATGCCGGCGGGCCTTGCTGCCTTAAAAAAAAAAAAAAACACATCTCCTTCCTTTAAGTGCCCCAGAATGGGTCGTACAAATCGAGAGGTAATCTACCCTTACAGCTGCATTGGACACTAACCTGGCTTGTTACCTGATTTCCCTGCCTGATTTATCATACGGATACGGAGCTGGGACCGCCCGGTGCAGCGGCGTCTGCACCCTCTAGTAAAAGTAACCCGGCAACCCCTGGGAAGCCCCTGAGAGATACATCTTCCGTCCTTGCTGTACCCTCCGTGAGGGGTAAGGACTGTTACCACTACTACCTGTCTTCTTTGGTTGCCCTGGTATCCTGCCACGGAGCTGGAAACACTGCTGGTATCACTGGCTGTGGTGCACCGGCGTCTGTTCTACCTATTGGTGAAGTCCCCAGGAGATCCATCCTCCGCTGGCTGTTACACCTCCCACTGAGGCTGTGTGAGGGGTAAGGCTCGCTCTTCTCCCCTGGGGTGTTTCCTCAGCCGTCGGGCTGTCATCAGCAAAACACTCCTAAACTGGGTTTGCTCTTAGACGAACCAGCGCACCTGCTATCTCTGTTCCTCTGCCTAGCGCTCCCCCCTCCACCGGTGTTGTGCAAGGGGGGGCCGCTCTTGATGGACACCTCCCAAGCTGCAACCAGCAATGGTTCATACAAGGACTGGTAACGTACTATGGTGGATAAGATTAATTTCTCTTGTAAGGTGTATCCAGTCCACGGATTCATCCATTACTTGTGGGATATTCTCCTTCCCAACAGGGAGCTGCAAGAGGATCACCCACAGCAGAGCTGTCTATATAGCTCCTCCCCTAACTGCCACCCCCAGTCATTCTCTTGCAGCTCTCGACAAGGGAAGTAGCTAGAGAGATGTGGTGAATTAGTGTAGTTTATCTTCAATCAAAAGTTTGTTATTTTTAAACGGTGCCGGCGTTGTACTGTTTTTACCTCAGGCAGAAATTAGAAGAAGAATTTGCCTGAGGTTTTTGATGATCTTAGCAGGTTGTAACTAAGGTCCACTGCTGTTCTCACACATAACTGAAGAGTATGGGGAAACTTCAGCTGGGAGAACGGCCTGCAGAATTAACTGCCCTGAGGTATGTTCAGTATATTATTTTCTAGAGGATGATAAGAACTAGAAAATGCTGACAGTGCCTGATATAGTTAAGGTAAGCCTGATTGCAGTGATTTAATAAACGACTGGCATCATGCTTGCAGTAAAAAGTAATTTTCATATTACTTTCTATTATGGCTTAGTATGTAAAACGTTATATATATATATATATATATATATATATATATATATATATATATAAAGAACGTTTTTTACTGAGGTGATAAATCTTTGGGGCCTAGTTTCCACATGGCTGTTATTTTACTCCTAGGAATAGTTTTTTAAGGCCCTCTGACTTTGAGTGCATGGTGGGAGGGGCCTATTTTCATGCTCTAATTGCGCAGTTTCTTTTCAACTCTGAGACATCAGCTTCCCTGAAGGAGTCCCCTGACATATTGGGCCAGTAGAGCTGTGGCAGTTTGCTTGTGACTGTTATAACGTTTTTTACCGTTTTGTTGCTTCGTTTTTGAACCTGAGGGGTTAATCATCCATTTGCAAGTGGGTGTAATGCTATTTTAGTCTATTATATACACTGTAAAAATCTCATAGAGTTAACTGCTTTTTTCACTGTTTTGCAGTTTTTGTGTTTGTTTTTTTCCCTTAAAGGCACAGTACCGTTTTTTATATTCTGCTTTTTCACATTAATTAAAGTGTTTTCAAAGCTTGCTGGTCTCATTACTAGTCTGTTAAACATGTCTGACATAGAGGAAACTCCTTGTTCATTATGTTTAGAAGCCATTGTGGAACCCCCTCTTAGAATGTGTAACAAATGCACTGATCTTACTATAAGTTATAAAGACCATATTCTGGCTTTAAAAGATTTATCACCAGAAGAAATTGACAAGGGGGAAGTTATGCCGACTAACTCTCCCCACGTGTCAGAACCTATAACTCCCGCTCAAGGGACGCCAAGTACATCTAGCGCGCCCATTGCGTATACTTTACAAGACATGGCGGCAGTTATGAATCATACTCTTACAGAAATATTGTCCAAACTGCCAGGGTTACAAGGAAAGCGAGACAGCTCTGGGGCTAGAACAAATACAGCGCTCTCTGACGCTTTAGTAGCTATGTCCGATATACCCTCACAATGTGCAGAAGCCGATGAAGGAGAGCTTCTATCTGTGGGTAATTTTTCTGACTCAGGGAAGACACTTCAACCTGATTCTGATATGTCTACATTTAAATTTAAGCTTGAACACCTCCGCATGTTGCTCAGGGAGGTTTTAGCAACTCTGGATGACTGTGACGCCATTGTAGTCCCAGAGAAAGTGTGTAAATTGGATAAATACTACGCAGTGCCTGTTTACACTGATGTTTTTCCAATACCTAAGAGGTTTTCAGAAATTATTACTAAGGAATGGGATAGACCAGGTGTGCCGTTCTCTCCCCCTCCTGTTTTTAAAAAGATGTTTCCCATAGATGCCGCTACACGGGACTTGTGGCAAACAGTCCCAAAGGTGGAGGGAGCAGTCTCTACTCTAGCGAAGCGTACAACTATCCCTATCGAGGAAAGTTGTGCTTTTCTAGATCCAATGGACAAAAAATTAGAGGGTTACCTTAACCCCTTAATGACCACAATGTACCCTGTATGTCACTGGTTGTTAAGGGTTTTTTCAGGACATAATAGCACAAGTCTAGCAAGAACACGCTATTAATGCACTCCCTCCAGCAGGCTTTGTGGAATAGAGCAGTCTCAACGCTGGTTGCAAGACCGTGCTATAAAACAATCAAGTCCCAAAAAAAGGCCAGCGACATACAGGGTACGTCGCTGGTCCTTAAGGGGTTAAGAAATTTTTTATTCAACAAGGTTTTATTCTCCAGCCCCTTGCATGCATTGCCCCTGTCACTGCTTCTGCGGCCTTCTGGTTTAAGTCTCTAGAAGAGGCTCTACAGGTAGAAACCCCATTGGATGATATCCTTGACAAGCTTAAAGCTCTTAAGCTAGCCAATTCATTTGTTTCTGACGCCGTTGTTCATTTAACCAAACTAACGGCTAAGAACTCAGGTTTTGCTATACAGGCGCGTAGGGCGCTATGGCTTAAATCCTGGTCAGCTGACGTTACTTCAAAGTCTAAGCTTCTCAACATTCCCTTCAAGGGGCAGACCCTATTCGGGCCTGGCCTGAAGGAGATCATTTCTGATATTACTGGAGGAAAAGGTCACGCCCTTCCTCAGGATAGGTCCAACAAATTAAGGACCAAACAGCCTAATTTTCGTGCCTTTCGAAACTTCAAGAGTGGCGCAGCTTCAACTTCCTCTAATACAAAGCAAGAGGGAAATTTTGCCCAGTCCAAGCCGGTCTGGAGACCTAACCAGGCTTGGAACAAAGGAAAGCAGGCCAAAAAACCTGCTGCTGCCTCTAAGACAGCATGAAAGATCAGCCCCCGATCCGGTAACGGATCTAGTAGGGGGCAGACTTTCTCTCTTCGCCCAGGCTTGGGCAAGAGATGTCCAGGATCCCTGGGCGTTACAAATCGTGTCCCAGGGATATCTTCTGGACTTCAAAGCTTCTTCCCCAAAAGGAAGATTTCATCTCTCACAATTATCTGCAAACCAGATAAAGAGAGAGGCATTCTTACATTGTGTTCAAGACCTCCTAGTTATGGGAGTGATCCACCCAGTTCCAAAGGAGGAACAGGGGCAAGGCTTCTATTCAAATCTGTTTGTGGTTCCCAAGAAAGAGGGAACCTTCAGACCAATCTTAGATCTCAAGATCCTAAACAAATTTCTCAGGGTCCCATCCTTCAAGATGGAGACTATTCGAACCATCCTACCTATGATCCAGGAGGGTCAATATATGACTACCGTGGACTTAAAGGATGCTTATCTGCACATTCCGATACACAGAGATCATCATCGGTTTCTCAGGTTCGCCTTCCTAGACAGGCATTACCAGTTTGTGGCTCTTCCCTTTGGGTTAGCTACGGCACCAAGAATCTTTACAAAGGTTCTGGGGTCACTCCTAGCGGTCCTAAGGCCGCGGGGTATAGCAGTAGCCCCTTACCTAGACGACATTCTAATACAGGCGTCAAATTTTCAAATCACCAGGTCCCATACAGACATTGTTCTGGCATTCCTGAGGTCACATGGGTGGAAAGTGAACGAAGAAAAGAGTTCTCTATCCCCTCTCACAAGAGTTTCCTTCCTAGGAACTCTGATAGATTCTGTAGAAATGAAGATTTACCTGACAGAGGCCAGGTTGTCAAAACTTCTAAATTCCTGCCGTGTTCTTTATTCTACTTCTCGCCCTTCAGTGGCTCAGTGTATGGAAGTAATCGGCTTAATGGTAGCGGCAATGGACATAGTGCCGTTTGCCCGCCTACATCTCAGACCGCTGCAACTCTGCATGCTCAGTCAGTGGAATGGGGATTACACAGATTTGTCCCCTCTACTAAATCTGGATCAAGAGACCAGGGATTCTCTTCTCTGGTGGCTATCTCGGGTCCATCTGTCCAAGGATATGACCTTCCGCAGGCCAGATTGGACAATAGTAACGACAGATGCCAGCCTTCTGGGCTGGGGTGCAGTCTGGAACTCCCTGAAAGCTCAGGGCTTGTGGACTCAGGAGGAGACACTCCTTCCGATAAACATTCTGGAACTAAGAGCGATATTCAATGCTCTTCAGGCTTGGCCTCAGCTAGCTGCGGTCAGGTTCATCAGATTTCAGTCGGACAACATCACGACGGTAGCCTACATCAACCATCAAGGGGGAACAAGGAGTTCCCTAGCAATGTTGGAGGTTTCAAAAATAATTCTATGGGCAGAGGTTCACTCTTGCCATCTATCAGCTATCCATATCCCAGGAGTAGAGAACTGGGAGGCGGCTTTTCTAAGTCGACAGACTTTTCATCCGGGGGAGTGGGAACTCCATCCGGAGGTGTTTGCACAGTTGATTCAACTTTGGGGCAAACCAGAACTGGATCATGGCGTCTCGTCAGAACGCCAAGCTTCCTTGCTATGTATCCAGGTCCAGGGATCCCAAGGCAGCGCTGATAGATGCTCTAGCAGTGCCTTGGTCTTTCAACCTGGCTTATGTGTTTCCACCGTTTCCTCTGCTTCCTCGTCTGATTGCCAAGATCAAGCAGGAGAGAGCTTCGGTGATTTTGATAGCACCTGCGTGGCCACGCAGGACTTGGTATGCAGATCTGGTGGACATGTCATCCCTTCCACCATGGACTCTACCGCTGAGGCAGGACCTTCTACTTCAGGGTCCTTTCAACCATCCAAATCTAATTTCTCTGCGTCTGACTGCTTGGAGATTGAACGCTTGATTTTATCAAAACGTGGTTTCTCCGAGTCGGTCATTGATGCCTTAATTCAGGCTCGAAAGCCTGTCACCAGGAAAATTTATCATAAGATATGGTGTAAATATCTTCATTGGTCTGAATCCAAGGGTTACTCATGGAGTAAAGTCAGGATTCCCAGGATATTATCTTTTCTCCAAGAAGGATTGGAGAAGGGATTGTCAGCTAGTTCCTTAAAGGGACAGATTTCTGCTCTGTCTATTCTTTTGCACAAGCGTCTGGTGGATGTTCCAGATGTTCAGGCGTTTTGTCAGGCTTTAGTTAGAATCAAGCCTGTGTTTAAACCTGTTGCTCCACCATGGAATTTAAATTTAGTTCTTAAAGTTCTTCAAGGGGTTCCGTTTGAACCTCTGCATTCCATAGATATCAAGCTTTTATCTTGGAAAGTTCTGTTTCTGGTAGCTATCTCTTCGGCTCGAAGAGTTTCAGAGTTATCTGCCTTGCAGTGTGATTCCCCTTATCTGATCTTCCATGCAGATAAGGTAGTTTTGCGTACCAAACCTGGGTTTCTTCCTAAGGTGGTATCTAATAAGAATATCAATCAGGAGATTGTTGTTCCGTCACTGTGTCCTAATCCTTCTTCAAAGAAAGAACATCTTTTACACAATCTTGACGTGGTTCGTGCTTTAAAGTTTTATTTACAAGCTACTAAAGACTTTCGTCAAACATCTGCATTGTTTGTTGTCTACTCTGGACAGAGGAAAGGCCAAAAGGCTTCAGCAACTTCTCTTTCTTTTTGGTTAAGAAGTATAATCCGCTTAGCTTATGAGACTGCTGGCCAGCAGCCTCCTGAAAGAATTACAGCTCATTCCACTAGAGCGGTGGCTTCCACATGGGCTTTTAAAAATGAGGCTTCTGTTGAACAGATTTGTAAGGCGGCGACTTGGTCTTCACTTCATACTTTTTCTAAATTCTACAAATTTGATACTTTTGCTTCTTCAGAGGCTATTTTTGGGAGAAAGGTCTTACAGGCAGTGGTGCCTTCCGTTTAAGCGCCTGCCTTGTCCCTCCCTTCATCCGTGTCCTATAGCTTTGGTATTGGTATCCCACAAGTAATGGATGAATCCGTGGACTGGATATACCTTACAAGAGAAAACAAAATTTATGCTTACCTGATAAATTTATTTCTCTTGTGGTGTATCCAGTCCACGGCCCGCCCTGTCATTTTAAGGCAGGTGTTTTTTATTTTTAAA
Source organism: Bombina bombina (assembly GCF_027579735.1). Taxonomy (NCBI): domain Eukaryota; kingdom Metazoa; phylum Chordata; class Amphibia; order Anura; family Bombinatoridae; genus Bombina; species Bombina bombina. The sequence goes on along the minus strand of NW_026512495.1, from coordinate 22,140 downwards.
CTACAGTCACCACTGCACCCTATAGTTTCTCCTTTCTCTTGCTTGTCTTCGGTCGAATGACTGGGGGTGGCAGTTAGGGGAGGAGCTAGACAGCTCTGCTGTTGGTGATCCTCTTGCAGCTTCCTGTTGGGAAGGAGAATATCCCACAAGTAATGGATGAATCTGTGGACTGGATACACCACAAGAGAAATAAATTTATCAGGTAAGCATCATTTTTTTTTTTTTCTCCTTTTCTAGTACTAAATGACTCGACCCACTACAAGGATATCATTTATAACCCTTGTTCACTCAGATTACTTTTTTACTGAGTATTTTGTAAATGAGGGACATGGGCTCCAGGTACACACTGCTGCATTTGTGTTCCCAAAATTGTGTATAAGTGGTAAAATTGGTGTTTTTCTTAGACCACGATTTACTGCCTTAGGCTTACCGTACCTAGACCTTTTATATAAAGGTACCAATACCATATACTCATTATGTTATTCTAAATGTTTATTATGTTTTTTTGTGGTGTTAGTATACCCTATTAGAGGCTATAGAAATGTAGAGCTTGCTACACAACTAATACTTCCCTCTCTGCAGGGTGAACATCACTAAAATAGATATGAGCAGGACTTTCCCAGTCTCTGCTTAAACCGGTACTAGATTGTTACAATATAGAAACTCTCCTAGAACAGGTGTTGAGGTTATAGAGCTGGTGCTGAGCTGATTAAACTCCCTGTCCTACTTAAGCTTTATTTTGGGCAGAACATAGTAAGATACAAAAGGCCCTTCAAGGCTATTGGCCCACGTTTCTTCTCTACAACACCATAGCTTGGGCACTGCCTGTACTGTTACTATTGTTTTATTTTTACAGGGACTTCTGTGCTCTATTTTTTTTTCATAAGGCTTAAAATATCAATTTGTTGTAAAAGTGTGCTCAGGGCTCTGCCTGTATAGAAACTGTGTCTATGTATAAAACCTTCAGGGACTAACTACACTACATACAAACGTTTTATTACTGATTACTCTTACAGCATATGGTATAAAATACTATTTAGTTTCATAAGGTCCACTTAATGAACGCATTGTTTTTTGTTTTTTGTTGTTGTTTGTTTTGATTTTTCTCCAAATGGCTTAAAATATGTATCAAAAGTTTGCTTAGGGTTCTAATTATATAGAAATTGTGTCCATGTAAAATTTGTGACGCTCACAACAATGTAAGAAAAGCTTCAGGTTCTAGAGCTACATAGATTAGTTACACTACATATTAGCATCTTAACACTGTCTACGCTTAATAGCTGTCCTTAGTCCAATGGTATAAAATCACTATTTAGCCACTTAACTCACCTTTCTTTTTTTCTATATCAATAAAAACTGTAATTGGCTCTGAATATATCTTACTAAGGCCCTAAAGACTGCAAAACTATCTTAAACTCAATCTTACAAATAACTAACGAAAAGAGGGTTAGTTGCGAGACGTATAAAGTAGTTATCTTTGCAACAGCGGCCTCTTTTACCATTTGTGTACATGCTCTCTTGTCGCCAGCAACTTAACTCACTTTGTTTTTTTCTTAAAAACCTACACTACCTTACTTCACGGCACTCCCATTTCTCCTTCCCCCCCTTCTTTTTTTTTTTCTTTTCCTTCCTTCGATGCTGGGGCTCCTCCCCCCTTAATCACCTGTGGAACTGGTTGTTAGTTCCCTCCTCTCACTATTTCACACCCTCACAAGTATATGGATAAATTTCTACACTCACATTCTAAAACTTCACCCTCAGCCATGTCGGTCAGACAAAGGGACAAAAAGCACAAAGCTATCACAGAGGCCCCCGTAGAGGCACAGATGTCTCCACGTGACTCTCAAGATATTGCACAGTTAGCTACAGAAATTAAACAATTCTCCGAGGTAGAACAAAGAGTATTAGATCTTGAAGATCTCACTCTAGGTCAGAATACTAAATTAGAAGCTACTTCCTTGGTCCTTCTTAAATTACAGAATAAAGTAGAAGACCTGGAAAATCGCGCAAGGCGAAATAATCTTAGAGTAATTGGGGTCCCTGAGGAAAAGCAGTTTGAAGACCTGAGCAAATTAATTACAAATATACTCCCAGGCTTACTAAAGTTTCCTGAGACTCATCCCAATATTATCATAGAACGGGTACATAGGATAGGACCAGCATCTCCTTCTAAAAAAAGTATGAGGCCAAGACCAATCATAGTTAAATTCTTGAATTACCAAGATAAAATCGCTTTTTTACAAGCTTTCCGTAAACAACAACCTATATTTCTTGGGGGAACTAAAATTTTATTATTCCAGGATTATGCAGCAGAAACAGCCCTAAAAAGAAGGGAATTAGCCCCAGTATGTACAAAATTCATACAGCAAGGGTTGCGTGCAACCATCTTACATCCTGCTAGACTTAGATTGGTGTTTGATAACACCACATACTTTTTTGATACGGCCTCTGCGGCAGAAACTTTTTTTTATTAAAAACTGTTCTCCTGACTAGATGGTCTGTTAGCTGTTAATAGTAAAGTATAGATGTTCTCTTAGTGCTATTATGCTTGGGTTCTTTTAGTATAGGGTAACAGATGGCTTAGGTGGCTTAGTCGTCTGCTGTGTGTATGATGTTTCTGTTTCTGGTCCCCTTTTTTTTTTTCTCTTTCTCTTTTATCTTCCCTCCCGCTATATAGATAACCTTTATAGTTACTCGAGTTAAATTTACTTCCTGGAACATAGGAGGTCTTACATCTCCTATCAAAATGAAAACGATAATATCTTATCTCAAGAACATTGGTACTTCTATTGCCTTCCTACAAGAAACTCATTTGAAGACTCAAGAAGTCCTTAAACTTAAATCTTACTGGGTCAAAGAGGTCTTTTTTCCCCTAGTTTGAGCCGAAAAGGCGGAGTTGCTATTCTTTTGGGCAAAAAATTTAACTATGAGATATTACATAATGAGTCAGATGAAGAGGGGAGATATATTATACTGAAAATTAAAATTGCTAACTTTCTTTATACCCTATGTAATATATATGCTCTGAATGTTTTTAATTTATCATTCTGGGATACCTTGCAGGCTAGGCTCATGACTTGTGCAGAAGGTTTTCTAATAATGGCTGGCAATTTTAATATGGCTCCTCAATATCCCATTGATAGACTGAGACAGCATGTTCTCTCTAAAAAGACTAAAAGGGATAATCTCGAGTCAAAACTGTTTTCTAGGATTTTTTCTAATTTAAGAGTAAAGGATATTTGGAGGATACAAAATCCGGACAGACGCGATTTCACATGTCTTTCAAAAGCACACAAATCACTGTCACGGATTGACTTATTTCTGATTGATGAAAGACTATGTAAGCATAAAGTACTGGCTCAAATTTTACCTATTGCGGTCTCTGATCATGCCCCTATCTGCTTTGAGCTCCAGTCGAGTATTCCTTCATCTACGAATAACCGCTTTTTTTCCCTAAGTTTCTTTTTTCTGATATCAAATTTAAAAATTGGCTGGAAATCAAGATTGTGGAATTTGCTCTATTTAACTCTGAAGCCAAAAATCGTCCTCCCCTTTTTTGGGAAACTGCCAAAACAGTATTAAGGGGGGGAATTTTAGCATATACCATTATGCGGACTAAGAAATTTAAAAAACGTGAGAATGAACTCTTACGTGCGGTCACAAACGCTTATAATTCATATCTAGTGGAAAAGACGCCACAGAAATGGGCTAAATATATCTCTGCACTAGAGGCGAGAGACTCGCTGTTACTATATAAATCTACTCAAAAAGATATTCGGTTCTCTGCAAAACTCCATAGATATGGGAATAAGACAGGGACACTTTTAGCTAAACTGGTTAAACAGGATTTAGGCTCTCAGCTGATAGATTCTGTAAACAGAGAAGGTCAAATGTTTAGATCATCACAAGATCTTGTCCAAATTTTTTATAACTATTATAATGGCATATATTCGGCCAGATCGTCCAATATTAAGGAGCGCGAGGAGTTCTGGAGAAAAATCTCCTACCCTTCGCTACCAGCCGCTTCACTTGAGGACCTTGACTCTTCTACTACCGAACTAGAAGTGGTTAATGCAGTTAAAAAACTGGCCCATAATAAGGCACCTGGTCCGGACGCATTGCCTAATGAATTTTATAAAATGTTATCTTCTACTATAACGCCTTATCTTACTTCTCTATTCAATTACATGTATATAGAAGGGAATGAACCTACAACTAATTTCACAGCCTCATACACGACTTTGATATTAAAAAAGGGTAAAGATCCAACATTGACGGAATCCTATAGACCTATTGCTCTCATGAATACAGATTATAAACTACTAGCTACAATCCTGGCTCAACGGCTTCAATCCCTTCTTCCCTCTATTCTTAACTCAGATCAGGCTGGTTTTATGAAGAATAGGAATTCTGCGGCTAAAATAAGGGAACTTCTACTTACTTTAGATTACTTTTTGAATACTGTGGCCTCTGGTCAAACAGGGGAAGGGATCACTGTAGACTTGGCAATTTTAGCTATAGATGCCGAAAAAGCCTTTGATTCAGTCCATCATGACCATCTCTTATTTTCTTTAGAACAGTTTGGACTGAAAGGTAACTTCACCAAGTTTATTGAAAAGCTATATCATACGGCTTCCATGAGGATGATAGTTAATGGACAGCTGTCTTCAGAAATAATTTTGCACAGTGGAACCAGGCAAGGATGTCCCCTCTCTCCGCTTCTTTTTAATATTGCTATCGAACCTCTTGCCACATTAATCAGACAGCAACTTGAGGGAATTAAAATCGGAAGGCAGGAATTAAAGATAGCACTTTACGCCGATGATATCCTTATATACTTGCCCAATACACGCATAAATATACCTATACTTCTTTCAATTATACAACAGTTTGGCTCTTTCTCGGGGTACAAGGTGAATATAAATAAATCCGAACTTCTTTGGATTAGGCAGACAGGCAATTCTTGTACAAATGTACCTTTCTCTATAGTGCATGATTCTTTCAAGTATTTAGGTATAAATGTTTCTAGTAATCCTGATTCTTGGTACTCCCTCAACCTTATTCCTGTATTAAATAAAATTAAAGATACTCTCAAAAACTGGCAGAACTTACCTCTTTCTTTATCTGGGCATATAGCAGCGTACAATATGAATATTCTGCCTAAAATGCTTTATGTCCTTCAGAATATTCCTTTGTTTCTAAAAAAAAGAAGGATCTAAGTCTTTTCAATTCACAACTCCGATCTTTCCTATGGCAAGATAGGAGGCCCAGAATTTCACTTGCAAAACTTTCCCTGCCGATAAGATATGGAGGCCTGGCTCTACCTGACCTTAGGGCATATAACTATGTTTTCTTAGTACGCATAGTGGCGGACTGGTTATTTTTACATAATTACGTCACAAATAATGATCTTGAAAATAGTATTATGAACCCCCTTTTTCCTGTGGTGCTTATTCATTCGGATACCATTTATATTCCATCTCAAATAAAAAAAATTAGATCTCTATACAATGTAATTCTAGCCTGGAAAAAGACCTGCAATATGTTAGGCATAGAACATCGTGTATCGAGATATATTCCATTCCTTGGGAACCCTCAATTTAAAGCTGGAATACCATCAACATTGTTTTTAAAATGGATGGCTGAAGGGATCTCCAAGGTTCTTCAGATTCTTGATATAGAGAAAAGTTGTGTCAAATCATTCGATGCTCTTAGAATGGAATTTAATCTTTCGCATAGAATTTTTTTTGCGTATCTTCAGGCTAGACACTATGCTATGAAACTTGTGAATGATTATGGTTGGAACTGGTCTCTAGGGCATATAGAGAACTGGCTTACTCTGGCTAAGAATGGACTCATGTCAATCTCTCCCTGCTATACGATCTTGGTGTCTGACAGAGGTACAATTAATCTTGACAAAACTCTATTAAATGGGCTACATTGTTAACTCAAGAATTGGATCCTAAATTACCCCATTTTTCAATCCAAGAGGTTGCTCGAGTGACTTTCTCTTCTACGTGGAGGGAGTCACACTTGAAGCTATTACATATGACGTATTTCACCCCAGAAAAGGGAATCAAATGTGGAAATACCAACTTTAGTGTTTGCCCTAAATGCTCATTCCCGTCTGCAAACCTTCTGCACATGATATGGACCTGTCCAAAAATCAGGAATGTCTGGCACAAAGTCCAATTTTGGCTCTGTAAAATACTGAATGTCTCCTCTCTAAATTTGTCAGTAACGAACATAGTTTTTCTTTGTCCTAATCCAGAAGACAAGCGGCTCAATACCAAAATTATTAATATAGCCATATTGGCTGTCAGATATCTTATTTTAAAAAAATGGAAAATGCGAACGGTTCCTAGCATTTCGGAAATTATAAATTGCTTAAAAAAACAATGTATTGTTGAATAATTCAATATTAATATTGATAATGATGAAGATATTACTAGTTTTTTTTTTTCCAAATGGTCAGCGTTTATAAAAGCACTTCCCCCTACTGAAATCGAACATTTATTATACCCTTTACGAAACTCTGAGTTGGTTCTGCAAGGGATTTGGTAAATAGGTCCCCCCTTCCTTCCTTTTTCCTTCTTGGGTTTTTCTTCTTTCTTTTTTCTTTTTTTTTTTCTTTTCTTTCCCCTTTTTCCTCCCGTTATGTTTTGTTTATGTTTTTGCTTTTTTAGAGTATTGTTTGTGTAAAAGTAAAAAAAGTACTGACAATGTACAGTGTAAAAGTGTAAAGATGCATGTTTTTTTTTGTTACATGATTAGGTAAATGTTCTATAGACACATTGTATACTCTCTCATCGTACCCCAGGTGGGGTGTAAATTTATTTTCTCCTGATGTTACTTACAATTCTCAGAGTATTGTTTGTTTAAAAGTAAAAAAGTATCAACAATGTACAGTTTAAAATTCTAAAGTCACATATTTACATTTCTAGGTGAATGTTGTACATGTACATTCTGTATCTTTCACTGTACCCCAGGTAGGGGTTACATTTATTATTTTTGATGTTATTCACCTTGTTGGTCAAAAATAAAGATAATATAAAAAAAAAAAATTAGGGGAGTGGGCAGTTTTGTCCATGCCCATCCTGAGAGGGGTTTTCACTGGTAAGCATTACCAGGGAGGGCCAAGATATAAGAATAAAATGATTGGATCATGATCAGGAATTATGAAAGGGGCCAGGACCTATGAAAGAGACCAGGGTTTGTCACAAGGATCAGGATCTATAACAGGGACCAGGGCTTGTCACAGGAATCAGGATCTTGAACAGGGACCAGTGCTATGTGAAGGGATCAGGAACTATAACATGAACCAGGGCTATGTGAAGGGATCAGGATCTATAATAGGGACCAAGGTCTGTTGCAGGGATCAGGATCCATAACAGGGACCAAGGCCTGTTGCAGGGATCAGGATCTATAACAGGGACGAAGGCTATGTGCAGGGATCAGGATCTATAACAGGAACCAGGGCTATGTGCAGGGATCAGGATCTATAACAAGGACCAGGGCTATGTGTAGGGATCAGGATCTATAACAGGGACCAGGGCCTGTTGCAGGGATCAGGATCTATAATAGGGACCAAGGTCTGTTGAAGGGATCAGGATCTATAACAAGGACCAGGGCTATGTGTCGGGATCAGGATCTATAACAGGGACCAGGGCTTGTCACAGGGATCAGGATCTATAATAGGGACCAAGGCTTGTTGAAGGGATCAGAATCTGTAACAGGGACCAGGGCTTGTTGCAGGGATCGGGCCTATAACAGGGACCAGGGCTTGTCGCAGGGATCAGGATCTATAATAGAGACCCAGGCTATGTGCAGGGATCAGGATCTATAACAGGGACTAGGGCTATGTGCAGGGATCAGGATCTATAACAGGGACTAGGGCTATGTACAGGTATCAGGATCTATAATGGGACCAGAGCGTGTTGAAGGGATCAGGATCTATAACAGGGACCAGGGCTATGTGCAAGGATCAGGATCTATAACAGGGACCAGGGCTTGTCGCAGGGATCAGGATCTATAATGGGACCAGGACTTATTGAAGGGATCAGGATCTATAACAGGGACCAGGGCTATGTGCAGGGATCAGGATCTATAATGGGACCAGGACTTATTGAAGGGATCAGGATCTATAACAGGGACCAGGGCTATGTGCAGGGATCAGGGTCTATAACGGGACCAGGCTTGTTGAAGGGATCAGAATCTGTAACAGGGACCAGGATCTGTCTCAATATACAGGGCCTTGTAGTTTTGGGTGACCCAACACAAACAGGTTTCTGCAGTATAAATAAGTATAACGAGGATTCGGTGAGGTGCTACATTACACAACAGGTTATAACTGATATGTGTTTGTCCATATGACTACACCAGTATTATTGTGTGTAACTATGTGAAGAATGTACTGAGAATTCCCCAGTGACAAGTGAGTCACACGCCTATCGTCACAGTCTCTCTCTGCTGCCAGTTTCTGTCCAGGTATCAGCTGTGAAAGATCCTTTTGTTTTTACACAATAGAATAAAAATACATCCGCAAACACCAACGTAAGGCGCAAAATATATCAAAGGAACCTAAATAAACCACATACAGTGCCAGATATATTTAAAGAAAACATTACTCTACAAATAGTCCAAAACAATGGTCTTCCAAGAGATCTACAACAACAGACCTAATCCTACATATCAATCTAATATACTGTAGATGGTCTGTGCTTATATTGAGAAATATCTAATACAAGGATTTGCATCATATAATGCTGTAATTAAGTCTAACGCTATATACAGGGTGTGAAACCTACAGGAATAGAAATCTGTCATTCAGATATTCAGTACATTTTATGGAACGTTACCCATAGAGCTGTCTAATCATTCCTGTGCCCTAACACAATACCCATGAGGTACTAATAGTACCAGTAACAAGTGAAGACAGCACTGGGGCATGTAGATTGGCACACAATGACCATGAGGTACTAATAGTACCAGTAACAAGTGAAGACAGCACTGGGGCACGTAGCCTGGCACACGATGACCATGAGGTACTAATAGTACCAGTAACAAGTAAAGACAGTACTGGGGCACGTAGCCTGGCACACAATGACCATGAGGTACTAATAGTACCAGTAACAAGTGAAGACAGCACTGGGGCACGTAGCCTGGCACACGATGACCATGAGGTACTAATAGTACCAGTAACAAGTAAAGGCAGTACTGGGGCACATAGCCTGGCACACAATGACCATGAGGTACTAATAGTACCAGTAACAAGTGAAGACAGCATTGGGCATGTAGCCTGGCACACAATGACCATGAGGTACTAATAGTACTAGTAACAAGTGAAGACAGCACTGGGGCACGTAGCCTGGCACACAATGACCATGAGGTACTAATAGTACCAGTAACAAGTGAAGGCAGCACTGGGGCACGTAGCCGGGCACACAATGACCATGATGTATTAATAGTACCGGTAACAAGTGAAGACAGCACTGGGGCACGTAGCCTGGCACGCAATGACCATGAGGTACTAATAGTACCAGTAACAAGTGAAGGCAGCACTGGGGCACATAGCCTGGCACACAATGACCATGAGGTATTAATAGTACAAGTAACAAGTGAAGACAGCACTGGGGCACGTAGCCTGGCACACAATGACCATGAGGTACTAATAGTACCAGTAACAAGTGAAGACAGCACTGGGGCACGTAGCCTGGCACACAATGACCATGAGGTACTAATAGTACCAGTAACAAGTGAAGACAGCACTGGGGCACGTAGCCTGGCACACAATGACCATGAGGTACTAATAGTACCAGTAACAAGTGAAGACAGTACTGGGGCACGTAGCCTGGCACACAATGACCATGAGGTACTAGTAGTACCAGTAACAAGTGAAGACAGTACTGGGGCACGTAGCCTGGCACACAATGACCATGAGGTACTAATAGTACCAGTAACAAGTGAAGACAGCACTGGGACACGTAGCCTGGTACACAATGACCATGAGGTACTAATAGTACCAGTAACAAGTGAAGACAGCACTGGGGCACGTTGCCTGGCACACAATGACCATGAGGTACTAATAGTACCAGTAACAAGGGAAGACAGCACTGGGGCACGTAGCCTGGCACATAATGACCATGAGGTATTAATAGTACCAGTAACAAGTGAAGACTGCACTGGGGCACGTAGCCTGGCACACAATGACCATGAGGTACTAATAGTACCAGTAACAAGTGAAGACAACACTTGGACACGTAGCCTGGCACATAATGACCATGAGGTATTAATAGTACCAGTAACAAGTAAAGACAGTACTGGGGCACGTAGCCTGGCACACAATGACCATGAGGTACTAATAGTACCAGTAACAAGTGAAGACAGCATTGGGCATGTAGCCTGGCACACAATGACCATGAGGTACTAATAGTACTAGTAACAAGTGAAGACAGCACTGGGGCACGTAGCCTGGCACACAATGACCATGAGGTACTAATAGTACCAGTAACAAGTGAAGGCAGCACTGGGGCACGTAGCCGGGCACACAATGACCATGACGTATTAATAGTACCGGTAACAAGTGAAGACAGCACTGGGGCACGTAGCCTGGTACACAATGACTATGAGGTACTAATAGTACCAGTAACAAGTGAAGGCAGCACTGGGGCACATAGCCTGGCACACAATGACCATGAGGTATTAATAGTACAAGTAACAAGTGAAGACAGCACTGGGGCACGTAGCCTGGCACACAATGACCATGAGGTACTAATAGTACCAGTAACAAGTGAAGACAGCACTGGGGCACGTAGCCTGGCACACAATGACCATGAGGTACTAATAGTACCAGTAACAAGTGAAGACAGCACTGGGGCACGTAGCCTGGCACACAATGACCATGAGGTACTAATAGTACCAGTAACAAGTGAAGACAGTACTGGGGCACGTAGCCTGGCACACAATGACCATGAGGTACTAGTAGTACCAGTAACAAGTGAAGACAGTACTGGGGCACGTAGCCTGGCACACAATGACCATGAGGTACTAATAGTACCAGTAACAAGTGAAGACAACACTTGGACACGTAGCCTGGCACACAATGACCATGAGGTACTAATAGTACCAGTAACAAGTGAAGACAGCACTGGGGCACGTAGCCTTGCACACAATGACCATGAGGTACTAATAGTACCGGTAACAAGTAAAGACTGCACTGGGGCACGTAGCCTGGCACACAATGACCATGAGGTACTAATAGTACCAGTAACAAGTGAAGACAGCACTGGGGCACATAGCCTGGCACACAATGACCATGAGGTATTAATAGTACCAGTAACAAGTGAAGACTATGTGCCCCTGTGCTGTCTTCACTTTTTACTGGTATTATCAGTTTTTCATGGGCATTGTGTGCCAGGCTATGTGCCCCAGTACTGTCTTCACTTGTTACTGGTACTATTAATACCTCATGGTCATTGTGTGCCAGGCTACCTGCCCCAGTGCTGTCTTCACTTGTTACTGGTACTATTAGTACCTCATGGTCATTGTGTGCCAGGCTATGTGCCCCAGTGCTGTCTTCATTTGTTACTGGTACTATTAGTACCTCATGGTCATTGTGTGCCAAGCTACATGCCCCAGTGCTGCCTTCACTTGATACTGGTACTATTAATACCTCATGGGTATTGTGTACCAGGCTACGTGCCCAGTGCTGTCTTCATTTGTTACTGGTACTATTAATACCTCATGGTCATTGTGTGCCAGGCTACGTGCCCCAGTGCTGTCTTCACTTGTTACTGGTACTATTAGTACCTCATGGTCATTGTGTGCCAAGCTATGTGCCCCAGTGCTGTCTTCCCTTGTTACTGGTACTATTAGTACCTCATGGTCATTGTGTGCCAGGCTACGTGCCCCAGTGCTGTCTTCCCTTGTTACTGGTACTATTAGAACCTCATGGTCATTGTGTACCAGGCTTCGTGCCCCAATGCTGTCTTCATTTGTTACTGGTACTATTAATACCTCATGGTCATTGTGTACCAGGCTACGTGCCCAGCGCTGTCTTCACTTGTTACTGGTACTATTAATACCTCATGGTCATTGTGTACCAGGCTACGTGCCCAATGCTGTCTTCATTTGTTACTGGTACTATTAGTACCTCATGGTCATTGTGTGCCAGGCTACGTGCCCCAGTACTGTCTTCACTTGTCACTGGTACTATTAGTACCTCATGGTCATTGTGTACCAGGCTATGTGCCCCAGTGCTGTCTTCACTTGTTACTGGTACTATTAATACCTCATGGTCATTGCGTGCCAGGCTATGTGCCCCAGTGCTGTCTTCACTTGTTACTGGTACTATTAGTACCTCATGGTCATTGTGTGCCCGGCTACGTGCCCCAGTGCTGTCTTCACTTGTTACTGGTACTATTAGTACCTCATGGTCATTGTGTGCCAGGCTATGTGCCCCAGTGCTGTCTTCACTTGTTACTGGTACTATTAGTACCTCATGGTCATTGTGTGCCAGGCTACGTGCCCCAGTGCTGTCTTCACTTGTTACTGGTACTATTAGTACCTCATGGTCATTGTGTGCCAGGCTACGTGCCCCAGTGCTGTCTTCACTTGTTACTGGTACTATTAGTACCTCATGGTCATTGTGCGCCAGGCTACGTGCCCCAGTGCTGTCTTCACTTGTTACTGGTACTATTAGTACCTCATGGTCATTGTGTGCCAGGTTACGTGCCCCAGTGCTGTCTTCACTTGTTACTGGTACTACTAGTACTTCATGGTCATTGTGCGCCAGGCTACGTGCCCCAGTACTGTCTTCACTTGTTACTGGTACTATTAATACCTCATGGTCATTGTGTGCCAGGCTACATGCCCCAGTACTGTCTTCACTTGTTACTGCTACTATTAGTACCTCATGGGCATTGTGTGCCAGGCTACGTGCCCCAGTGCTGTCTTCACTTGTTACTGGTACTATTAGTACCCCATGGTCATTGTGTGCCAGGCTACGTGCCCCAGTGCTGTCTTCACTTGTTACTGGTACTATTAGTACCTCATGGTCATTGTGTGCCAGGCTACGTGCCCCAGTGCTGTCTTCACTTGTTGCTGGTACTATTAATACCTCATGGTCATTGTGTGCCAGGCTACGTGCCCCAGTGCTTCCTTCACTTGTTACTGGTACTATTAGTACCTCATGGTCATTGTGTGCCAGGCTACGTGCCCCAGTGCTGTCTTCACTTGTTACCGGTACTATTAATACCTCATGGTCATTGTGTGCCAGGCTACGTGCCTCAGTGCTGTCTTCACTTGTTACCGGTACTATTAGTACCTCATGGTCATTGTGTGCCAGGCTACGTGCCCCAGTGCTGTCTTCACTTGTTACTGGTACTATTAGTACCTCATGGTCATTGTGTGCCAGGCTACGTGCCCCAGTGCTGTCTTCACTTGTTACCGGTACTATTAGTACCTCATGGTCATTGTGTGCCAGGCTACGTGCCCCAGTGCTGTCTTCACTTGTTACTGGTACTATTAGTACCTCATGGTCATTGTGTGCCAGGCTACGTGCCCCAGTGCTGTCTTCACTTGTTACTAATACTATTAGTACCTCATGGTCATTGTGTGCCAGGCTATGTGCCCCAGTGCTGCCTTCACTTGTTACTAGTACTATTAGTACCTCATGGTCATTGTGTGCCAGGCTACATGCCCAATGCTGTCTTCACTTGTTACTGGTACTATTAGTACCTCATGGTCATTGTGTGCCAGGCTACGTGCCCCAGTGCTGTATTCACTTGTTACCAGTACTATTAGTACCTCATGGTCATTGTGTGCCAGGCTACGTGCCCCAGTGCTGTCTTCACTTGTTACCGGCACTATTAGTACCTCATGGTCATTGTGTGCCAGGCTACATGCCCCAGTGCTGTCTTCACTTGTTACTGGTACTATTAGTACCTCATGGTCATTGTGTGCCAGGCTACGTGCCCCAGTGCTGTCTTCACTTGTTACTAATACTATTAGTACCTCATGGTCATTGTGTGCCAGGCTATGTGCCCCAGTGCTGCCTTCACTTGTTACTGGTAATATTAGTACCTCATGGTCATTGTGTGCCAGGCTACGTGCCCCAGTGCTGTATTCACTTGTTACTGGTACTATTAGTACCTCATGGTCATTGTGTACCAGGCTACGTGCCCCAGTGCTGTATTCACTTGTTACTGGTACTATTAGTACCTCATGGTCATTGTGTACCAGGCTACGTGCCCCAGTGCTGTATTCACTTGTTATTGGTACTATTAGTACCTCATGGTCATTGTGTGCCAGGCTACGTGCCCAGTGCTGTCTTCACTTGTTACTGGTACTATTAGTACCTCATGGACATTGTGTACCAGGCTACGTGCCCCAGTGCTGTCTTCACTTGTTACTGGTACTATTAGTACCTCATGGTCATTGTGTGCCAGGCTACGTGCCCCAGTACTGTCTTCACTTGTTACTGGTACTATTTGTACCTCATGGTCATTGTGTGCCAGGCTACGTGCCCCAGTGCTGTCTTCACTTGTTACTGGTACTATTAGTACCTCATGGTCATTGTGTGCCAGGCTACGTGCCCCAGTGCTGTCTTCACTTGTTACCGGTACTATTAATACCTCATGGTCATTGTGTGCCAGGCTACGTGCCCCAGTGCTGTCTTCACTTGTTACCGGTACTATTAATACCTCATGGTCATTGTGTGCCAGGCTACGTGCCCCAGTGCTGTCTTCACTTGTTACTGGTACTATTAGTACCTCATGGTCATTGTGTGCCAGGCTACGTGCCCAGTGCTGTCTTCACTTGTTACTGGTACTATTAGTACCTCATGGTCATTGCGTGCCAGGCTACGTGCCCCAGTGCTGTCTTCACTAGTTACCGGTACTATTAATACCTCATGGTCATTGTGTGCCAGGCTACGTGCCCCAGTGCTGTCTTCACTAGTTACCGGTACTATTAATACCTCATGGTCATTGTGTGCCAGGCTACGTGCCCAGTGCTGTCTTCACTTGTTACTGGTACTATTAGTACCTCATGGTCATTGCGTGCCAGGCTACGTGCCCCAGTGCTGTCTTCACTTGTGTTACGGTTACCCTTAGTCTCGCTGAGAGATGGACCGCTTAGTAGCCTGGATCCCTATTGCTAAAGAGGGGAGAAGCTGCTTTCCATAGTATTCTATATGAGTCTCGCCAATATAGAATAATCTCCCTTAGCTGCAGTACAGCTAGGATACCCTTCTGCCCACAAAAACGAGTCAACGCTGCGATTGAGGGTCAAACAAGAACTCAGGACTGGAATGCCCAGCCTGCTTTTTATTAAGGTTACATGCACACAGGGGCACTCCCAGGGGGAGAGGGGGGGAAGCACAAAATCCCCCATCACACATTTAGATAGAGAGCACTGTCCTTTGACAGGCCACAATAGGATTACAGTACTTAAGATAACAAGTTTACAAGTTCATCTTATCAATTAGCAGTCTGGCTCCAGAGGTGATTAGACAATAGTTTCTAAAAGCTGAAAAAAAAGAGTTAACTCTTTATGAAATGAAACTTGTTACAGTTTTCTTGGAGCCCTTCTTAGGCGCTGGCTTGCTGGTTCAGGCATTGCTGCTGGGAAATAAGCTCTTCACAACAGAATAACTAATGCTTCTGTAACATTGCTCCCTTTCTGTGGAACACTCTGGCAGACACGGTCTGACCCCTTTTCGGGGCAGACTAAGGCTGTCCAGACCGCTGGTTATGCGGGGCTGAGGTCGGTTTGTCTGGACAACCCGTCGGCGTTGCCATTCTGTTTCCCAGGTCTGTAAGTAATGGTGAAATTGAAGGTTTGCAACGATAAGCTCCAACGTAATAGCCTGCCGTTATCTCCAGAGACCCGGTTCAGCCACACCAACGGGTTATGGTCGGTGACCAGAGTGAACTCCTGACCATATAAATAGGGAGTCAATTTCTTTAATGCCCACACCAAAGCCAAACACTCCTTTTCGACCGCTGCATAGCTGACTTCGCGGGGCAGGAGCTTCCGGCTGATGTAGGCAACTGGATGCTCCCCTCCATCTTCGCCTACTTGGCTGAGGACAGCTCCCAGCCCGAACATGGAAGCATCTGTATGGACGATAAAACGTTTGTTAAGGGCTGGGGCCGCCAAGACAGGAGCGTTAATTAGAGCATTTTTGAGAGCCTGGAAAGCCGTTTCACAGTGGGGAGACCACAGGACCTGTCGAGGTAAGTTCTTCTTGGTCAAGTCAGTCAGGGGTTTGGCAAGTGTGCTGTAGTCTGGTACGAACCGTCTATAGTACCCTGCCGTGCCCAGGAAGGCTAGGACCTGAGTCTTAGTGATGGGGGTGGGCCAATTGGCGACAGCTTCTATTTTGGCCGGCTCTGGTCGCTGCTTTCCACACCCCACCCGGTGACCCAGGTACTGTACCTCGGCCATCCCAAAGTGGCATTTTTCTGGCTTCAGAGTCAGGCCAGCAGCCCGGATCTGATCCAGAACCATTCCCACATGAGCTAAGTGGTCCTCCCAGGACTCACTGTGGATCGCTATGTCGTCCAGGTAGGCGCAAGCAAAACTCTGGAAGCCATCCAGGAGCCTATCCACCAAGCGCTGGAATGTAGCTGGGGCATTCTTCATCCCAAACGGCATTACCCTAAACTGATATAAGCCGAATGGGGTGACGAATGCCGACTTGGGGATAGCCTCCGGGGCCAGGGGAATCTGCCAGTAACCTTTGCAGAGGTCAATAGTGGTCAGGTAATTTCCCCTGGCTATACGATCGAGTAGCTCGTCTACCCTGGGCATAGGGTAAGCGTCCGTCACGGTATTTTCATTGAGCCTCCGATAGTCTACGCAGAACCGGGTGGTCCCATCTTTCTTGGGCACCAAGACAACTGGGGAGGCCCAGGGACTATCGGAGGGCTCAATTACCCTGAGCTGGAGCATCTCATCGATCTCCTTCTTCATTCCTGTCCTAACTGCTTCGGGGATTCGGTACGGAGCCTGGCGCAAGGGAGCTTGTCCCGGAGTATCTACCTGGTGGGTGGTTAAAGTAGTGTACCCTGGCTTCGGGGAAAAGGTGAGGTGTTTGGACTGGAGGAGTTGGTTGAGCTGCTCCCTTTCAGTGGGGCTAAGTCGGTCCCCTATCTGAACCTGCGCCACTATACCTGTGGGGAGGCTCTTTTCTAATAGGTCTGGAATGGGTAAACTGTCGGGGTCTTCCTGAGGGGAACAACATACGGCCGTCACGTTCTCTGGTCGCTCAAAATATTCCTTGAGCATGTTTACATGGAATGTCTTTCTAAGATTGTTGTCGTGGCAGCTAGCTATCACATAAGTGGTGTCTCCCCTTTTCTCTACGATCTGGTAGGGACCCTGCCAGGACGCCTGCAATTTGTCTGTCTTCACCGGCTTAAGTACTAACACCTTTTGTCCTATGGTGAAGATTCTCTTTCGGGCCCCCCGATCGTACCATACTTTCTGTCTTCTCTGGGCCAACTGGAGATTAGCCCGCACGGATTTGGCTAATTGCTCCATTCGGTCCCTGAGTTCCAGCACGTAAGGCACAATTGGGACACCGTCAGCCTCCATCTCTCCCTCCCAGTGCTCCCGGATCAGGTTTAGGGGTCCCCGTACCTTTCTTCCGTAGAGCAACTCGAAGGGAGAGAACCCTGTCGTTTCCTGGGGCACCTCCCGATAAGCAAATAGGAGGTGCGGCAGGAAGCGTTCCCAGTCTCGGTATTCCTGAGTGAACGTCTTGAGCATTTGCTTGAGGGTCCCATTGAACCTCTCACACAGCCCGTTCGTCTGGGGGTGGTATGGGGAGCTTAGGAGGGACTTAATTTTGCAAACCTGCCAGAGTTGTTGGGTCAATTCAGCCGTAAATTGGGTGCCTCGGTCGGATAGGATTTCTTTTGGAAATCCTACCCGGGAGAACACCTGTACTAGTGCATTCGCTACCGTATCCGCTTGTATGTTGGATAGGGCGACAGCCTCTGGGTACCTGGTAGCGTAGTCCACTACGGTAAGAATGTATCGCTTACCGGAGGGACTAGGGGTAGCCAGTGGTCCCACTAGGTCAATAGCAACCCGGCTGAAGGGTTCCTCTACAATGGGCATATTTACTAGCTGGGCTTTAGGGTGATCGCCTCGCCTTCCTACTCGTTGACACACATCGCAGGTGTTACAGTAAGTTCTAACGTCAGCGTGCACCCCTGGCCAAAAGAACGTGTGAGTAATGCGGTGTAGGGTACGGGTAACGGCTAGGTGGCCTGCTAAGGGGATGTCGTGGCCTATTTTGAGGATTTCTTGACGGTATTTGTGGGGCACTACCAGCTGTCGCCTACGCTGTCCCCTTTTCTCTGTCCAGCGGTATAGTTTCCCTTTTTCCCATAAGAATGTTTCGTTATCTGCCCCGCCCCCTCCGGTCTCTGCTCGTTCCCGGTACTTTTGTAAGGTCGGGTCAGTCTTAGACTCTGCCTCGAAGGCATCTGGGGTGTCCCAGGGTATGGGGCCTAACCTGTCAGGCAAGGTCGGGGTAGGTCTTACCTGTGTCTCCCGCACTGGTGAGAGCTCTCGCTCCGTCCGGGCTTGGGCCCGTGTAGTCACTGGATCCGCCTCGTTGTTGCATACTGGAGCATAGGCAGAAGTCATGGGGCCCAAATCGTTGCCCAGTAGTACTTCGGCAGGTAAATTATCCATTAGGCCCACGTTCACAGCCCCCTTTCCCGCTCCCCAATCAAGATGCACTTTAGCTGTTGGAATTTTGTACACATCCCCCCCCGCCACTCTAACGGCCACAGTCTGTCCGGATCGCTTGTGCTCTGGCACCAAATGACTCTGTACCAGCGTGATAGTAGCCCCTGTGTCTCGCAATCCCTCGGTAGATCGCCCCTCGAGCCATACCCTCTGCCGATGGTGCTGGCGGTTATCTGAGGCAGCATATACAGGGTCTGCCTCGTGAAGCGGCCCCACATATCCCTCCATAGGGGCCTCTTGGTTAACACAGAGGGCCCGGGCCGGACGATAGGACCCAGAGGGGTAATTGTAATTCCTGGGTGTCTGGTGCGTATTAAGGGGGCAGCTAGCCAAGAAATGCCCTGGTTGCTTGCATCGGTGGCAAGTCGGTCTGGGACGCTCAGAGCTGTTATTGGGTGGTCCTGAGTGTCGGACGGGCCCTGTGGGCACCGGGGCTCGGAATTCAGCACGAGGGGGTGCACGGTAAACCTCTCTGGGTTCGACCCGTGCTGGAGCTCGGTAGTTCATGGGTTCGTGAAGACGGGAGTCATAATGTTCATCGGCCAATTTGGCTGCTTCTTCTAAGGTAGAAGGCCGCCTGTCTCGCAGCCATTCCTTCCCTTGCTGTTCCATGCCATTATAAAAATGTTCTAAGAGAAACAATTGTAAAATTTCCTCCCCAGTCACCGCTTTACTTCCGCTCAGCCAGTGATTTGCCGCTCTCCGCATTCGGTGCGCCCATTCCATATGGGTATCGTTAGGCTTCTTTTCCGTGCCCCGAAACTGTCGGCGATACGTGTCCGGAGTTACAGCGTACCGTCGCAACAGTGTCTCCTTAACTAGCTCATACTGTGTCACTTCCTCAGCACCCAGAGTACGAAAGGCTTCCAGGGCTCGCCCGGATAGTTTCCCAGACAATATCGTGGGCCACTCTCTGTTGGGAATCTGGTGCAGGGCACATTGCCTTTCGAAGTCCGCCAAATATTCATCAATCCCTGTCTTGCTCTCTAGGAAGGGTCGAAATGCCGCATAGGGTATCTTGGGCCTCCCAGCATTTTCGACAGGGATGATTACCTGCGGGGCTTCAGCATTGCGGTGTGCGTTCGCTAGGTTGAGTTCGTGGGCTCGAGTCTCTCGTATATCCTCGTCCGCCTCCGCCATCAACTGCTGTACCAATTCCATGGAGGGGTTCGGCCCGTATAATGAGAGCCTTTCCCGAACAATCCTGGTTTTTTCGTCACTAATCGTGGTCGGTGTTTCCGCCATTGTGAAGCTCTGATCCAGTTCGGTCAATTCTGCGATCAGCTCTCTCCTCGGCCGGTTGCTGGCGTACCCCCCTCTGCTTTCAAGTAAATCCTTTAGGGTTGTACGCTTCAATTTTTCGTAAGCGCTCTCCATCCGTTCTGTACCTCTCCTAGGAAATCCAGGAAAATCCCGCCGCTGCCGCCAAATGTTACGGTTACCCTTAGTCTCGCTGAGAGATGGACCGCTTAGTAGCCTGGATCCCTATTGCTAAAGAGGGGAGAAGCTGCTTTCCATAGTATTCTATATGAGTCTCGCCAATATAGAATAATCTCCCTTAGCTGCAGTACAGCTAGGATACCCTTCTGCCCACAAAAACGAGTCAACGCTGCGATTGAGGGTCAAACAAGAACTCAGGACTGGAATGCCCAGCCTGCTTTTTATTAAGGTTACATGCACACAGGGGCACTCCCAGGGGGAGAGGGGGGGAAGCACAAAATCCCCCATCACACATTTAGATAGAGAGCACTGTCCTTTGACAGGCCACAATAGGATTACAGTACTTAAGATAACAAGTTTACAAGTTCATCTTATCAATTAGCAGTCTGGCTCCAGAGGTGATTAGACAATAGTTTCTAAAAGCTGAAAAAAAAGAGTTAACTCTTTATGAAATGAAACTTGTTACAGTTTTCTTGGAGCCCTTCTTAGGCGCTGGCTTGCTGGTTCAGGCATTGCTGCTGGGAAATAAGCTCTTCACAACAGAATAACTAATGCGTCTGTAACAACTTGTTACTGGTACTATTAATACCTCATGGTCATTGTGTGCCAGGCTACATGCCCCAGTGCTGTCTTCACTTGTTACCGGTACTATTAATACCTCATGGTCATTGTGTGCCAGGCTACGTGCCCCAGTGCTGTCTTCACTTGTTACCGGTACTATTAAAAGGGACACTACACCCAAAACATTTATTTCATGATTAAGGTAGAGAATACAATTTAAAACAACATTCCATTTTACTTCTATTATCTAATTTGCTTCATTATTTAGATGTCCTTTGTTGAAGAAATAGCAATGCACATGGGTGAGCCAATCACATAAGGCATGTATGTGCAACAACCAATCAGCAGCTATTGAACCGATCTAGATATGATTTTCAGCAAAGGATATCAAAAGAATGATGCAAACTAGTAAATTAGAAAGTTGTTTAAAATTGCAGACTCTTTCTAAATCATGAAAGGAAAAAAAAAGAATTTATGCTTACCTGATAAATTTATTTCTCTTTGACAGGAAGTGGCAAAGAGAGCACCCACAGCAGAGCTGTCTATATAGCTCCTCCCTTAGCTCCACCCCCCAGTCATTCGACCGAAGGCTAGGAAGAGAAAGGAGAAACCATAGGGTGCAGTGGTGACTGAAAGTTTAAAAATAAAAATATACTACCTGTCTTAAAAAAAAAGGGCGGGCCGTGGACTCGATACATCACAAGAGAAATAAATTTATCAGGTAAGCATAAATTATGTTTTCTCTTGTAAGATGTATCGAGTCCACGGATTCATCCTTACTTGTGGGATACCAATACCAAAGCTAAAATACACGGATGAAGGGAGGGACAAGGCAGGCGCTTAAACAGAATGCACCACTGCTTGTAGAACCTTTCTCCCAAAAATAGCCTCCGAAGAAGCAAAAGTATCGAATTTGGAAAATTTGGAAAAAGTATGAAGCAAAGACCAAGTCACCGCCTTACAAATCTGTTCAACAGAAGCCTCATTTTTAAAAGCCCATGTGGAAGCCACAGCTCTGGTAGAATGAGAAGTAATCCTTTCAGGAGGCTGCTGTCCAGCAGTCTCATAGGCCAAACGGATGATGCTTTTCAGCCAAAAGGAAAGAGAGGTAGCCGTAGCCCTTTGACCTCTCCGTTTACCAGAATAAACAACAAATAAAGAAGATGTTTGGGGATGCTTCCGGGCGGCGGCCATGATGGACGGTTTTTTTTTTTAGAGGCTGAGCAGAAGTCTTGATAAATCTGCTGTTTATCGGACATAAGATGCATCATCCTTATTCCTGAATACTACTATTGGACTGCGCATACCAGGCAGCTTGGTTTGATACCTCTAGTTTACAGTTGCTCAGTCCTAAAGAACCGGAACGGTACA
>NW_026512494.1:0-27956 GCF_027579735.1 Bombina bombina | reverse complement strand
GTGCTGCAGGTGACAGTATGATGTGTGTGTATATAGAGAGTGCTATGTGCTGCAGGTGACAGTATGATGTGTGTATATATAGAGAGTGCTATGTGCTGCAGGTGACAGTATGATGTGTGTGTATATAGAGAGTGCTATGTGCTGCAGGTGACAGTATGACGTGTGTATATAGAGAGTGCTATGTGCTGCAGGTGACAGTATGATGTGTGTGTATATAGAGAGTGCTATGTGCTGCAGGTGACAGTATGATGTGTGTGTATATAGAGAGTGCTATGTGCTGCAGGTGACAGTATGATGTGTGTGTATATAGAGAGTGCTATGTGCTGCAGGTGACAGTATGATGTGTGTGTATATAGAGAGTGCTATGTGCTGCAGGTGACAGTATGATGTGTGTGTATAGAGAGTGCTATGTGCTGCAGGTGACAGTATGATGTGTGTGTATATAGAGAGTGCTATGTGCTGCAGCTGACAGTATGATGTGTGTATATAGAGTGCTATGTGCTGCAGGTGACAGTATGATGTGTGTGTATAGAGAGTGCTATGTGCTGCAGGTGACAGTATGATGTGTGTGTATATAGAGAGTGCTATGTGCTGCAGGTGACAGTATGACTTGTGTGTATATAGAGTGTGCTATGTGCTGCAGGTGACAGTATGAGGTGTGTGTATATAGAGAGTGCTATGTGCTGCATGTGACAGTATGATGTGTGTGTATATAGAGAGTGCTATGTGCTGCAGGTGACAGTATGATGTGTGTGTATATAGAGAGTGCTATGTGCTGCAGGTGACAGTATGATGTGTGTGTATATAGAGAGTGCTATGTGCTGCAGGTGACAGTATGATGTGTGTGTATAGAGAGTGCTATGTGCTGCAGGTGACAGTATGACGTGTGTATATAGAGAGTGCTATGTGCTGCAGAGTCTTGTGTATGAGATGCACAGACAGACCTATGTGCTGCAGCGTCTTGTGTATCAGATGCACAGACAGACCTATGTGCTGCAGCGTCTTGTGTATCAGATGCACAGACAGACCTATGTGCTGCAGCGTCTTGTGTATGAGATGCACCGACAGACCTATGTGCTGCAGCGACTTGTGTATCAGATGCACAGACAGACCTATGTGCTGCAGCGTCTTGTGTATGAGATGCACCGACAGACCTATGTGCTGCAGCGACTTGTGTATGAGATGCACAGACAGACCTATGTGCTGCAGCGTCTTGTGTATGAGATGCACAGACAGACCTATGTGCTGCAGGGGCTTGTGTATGAGATGCACAGACAGACCTATGTGCTGCAGGGGCTTGTGTATCAGATGCACAGACAGACCTATGTGCTGCAGTCTTGTGTATCAGATGCACAGACAGACCTATGTGCTGCAGTCTTGTGTATCAGATGCACAGACAGACCTATGTGCTGCAGAGTCTTGTGTATGAGATGCAGAGACAGACCTATGTGCTGCAGAGTCTTGTGTATGAGATGCACAGACAGACCTATGTGCTGCAGGGGCTTGTGTATGAGATGCACAGACAGACCTATGTGCTGCAGCTTCTTGTGCATCAGATGCACAGACAGACCTATGTGCTGCAGGGGCTTGTGTATCAGATGCACAGACAGACCTATGTGCTGCAGAGTCTTGTGTATCAGATGCACAGACAGACCTATGTGCTGCAGCGACTTGTGTATGAGATGCACAGACAGACCTATGTGCTGCAGCGTCTTGTGTATGAGATGCACAGACAGACCTATGTGCTGCAGAGTCTTGTGTATCAGATGCACAGACAGACCTATGTGCTGCAGCGACTTGTGTATGAGATGCACAGACAGACCTATGTGCTGCAGAGTCTTGTGTATCAGATGCACAGACAGACCTATGTGCTGCAGAGTCTTGTGTATCAGATGCACAGACAGACCTATGTGCTGCAGAGTCTTGTGTATGAGATGCACAGACAGACCTACTGTATCTGCTGCAGAGTCTTGTGTATGAGATGCACAGACAGACCTACTGTATGTGCTGCAGAGTCCTGTGTATGAGATGCACAGACAGACCTACTGTATGTGCTGCAGAGTCTTGTGTATCAGATGCACAGACAGACCTATGTGCTGCAGGGGCTTGTGTATCAGATGCACACAGACCTATGTGCTGCAGAGTCTTGTGTATGAGATGCACAGATAGACCTATGTGCTGCAGAGTCTTGTGTATGAGATGCACAGACAGACCTATGTGCTGCAGCGTCTTGTGTATGAGATGCACAGACAGACCTACTGTATGTGCTGCAGAGTCTTGTGTATCAGATGCACAGACAGACCTATGTGCTGCAGCGACTTGTGTATGAGATGCACAGACAGACCTATGTGCTGCAGCGACTTGTGTATCAGATGCACAGACAGACCTATGTGCTGCAGCGACTTGTGTATGAGATGCACAGACAGACCTATGTGCTGCAGCGACTTGTGTATGAGATGCACAGACAGACCTATGTGCTGCAGCGACTTGTGTATGAGATGCACAGACAGACCTATGTGCTGCAGAGTCTTGTGTATGAGATGTACAGACAGACCTATGTGCTGCAGAGTCTTGTGTATCAGATGCACAGACAGACCTATGTGCTGCAGAGTCTTGTGTATGAGATGCACAGACAGACCTATGTGCTGCAGCGACTTGTGTATCAGATGCACAGACAGACCTATGTGCTGCAGCGACTTGTGTATGAGATGCACAGACAGACCTATGTGCTGCAGCGACTTGTGTATGAGATGCACAGACAGACCTATGTGCTGCAGGGGCTTGTGTATGAGATGCACAGACAGACCTATGTGCTGCAGCGACTTGTGTATGAGATGCACAGACAGACCTATGTGCTGCAGGGGCTTGTGTATGAGATGCACAGACAGACCTATGTGCCACAGCTTCTTGTGTATGAGATGCACAGACAGACCTACTGTATGTGCTGCAGAGTCTTGTGTATCAGATGCACAGACAGACCTATGTGCTGCAGCGACTTGTGTATGAGATGCACAGACAGACCTATGTGCTGCAGCTTCTTGTGTATGAGATGCACAGACAGACCTATGTGCTGCAGCGACTTGTGTATGAGATGCACAGACAGACCTATGTGCTGCAGCTTCTTGTGTATGAGATGCACAGACAGACCTATGTGCTGCAGCGACTTGTGTATGAGATGCACAAACAGACCTATGTGCTGCAGCGACTTGTGTATGAGATGCACAGACAGACCTATGTGCTGCAGCGACTTGTGTATCAGATGCACAGACAGACCTATGTGCTGCAGAGTCTTGTGTATCAGATGCACAGACAGACCTACTGTATGTGCTGCAGAGTCTTGTGTATCAGATGCACAGACAGACCTATGTGCTGCAGAGTCTTGTGTATGAGATGCACAGACAGACCTATGTGCTGCAGAGTCTTGTGTATCAGATGCACAGACAGACCTATGTGCTGCAGGGGCTTGTGTATGAGATGCACAGACAGACCTATGTGCTGCAGAGTCTTGTGTATGAGATGCACAGACAGACCTATGTGCTGCAGAGTCTTGTGTATCAGATGCACAGACAGACCTATGTGCTGCAGGGGCTTGTGTATCAGATGCACAGACAGACCTATGTGCTGCAGAGTCTTGTGTATGAGATGCACAGACAGACCTATGTGCTGCAGAGTCTTGTGTATGAGATGCACAGACAGACCTATGTGCTGCAGAGTTTTGTGTATGAGATGCACAGACAGACCTACTGTATGTGCTGCAGAGTCTTGTGTATCAGATGCACAGACAGACCTATGTGCTGCAGGGGCTTGTGTATCAGATGCACAGACAGACCTACTGTATGTGCTGCAGAGTCTTGTGTATGAGATGCACAGACAAACCTATGTGCTGCAGGACACTAGAGCCGGGTATGTTGCTGTTTAGGAATTATCTGCAGGATAAGAGGTAATGCGGAAATGCAGGAGACTTGGCAAATAGTGTCATGGCTGCAGGGTACTGCTGAAGTTCTTTTGTTTAATGTTAGAGAACTGATTTAGTTTCCTTTGAACCACTGTGTTTTTTGGGAAGATTTGTCATTTCCTCCTTAATACAGGGAGAGTCCACAGCTGCATTCATTACTTGTGGGAAATACTTAACCTGCTCACCAGGAGGAGGCAAAGACACCCCAGCCAAAGGCTTAAATACCTCCCCCACGTCCCTCGTCCCCAGTCATTCTTTGCCTTTCATCACAGGAGGTTGGCAGAGAAGTGTCAGATTTCGGAGTAGTTCCTTATGGAGGGTAGTACCCTTCGATACGTGACTGAAATTTTAAGTAGTCTTGTCAACCTCTCAGTGATAGCATTAAAGAAAGTCTGGAGATGCAGGGAGAGTCTTTCTGCGAACCCATCCAGACTCATGGTAACAGCTCCTAAGCAATCCGCATTGACAAGTTTCGCTGTCTGCTTTTTCATCACTCAAGTCCATGTCCGAAGCGATGCTACAGTCTGTCACACTTGAAGGACCGTGTTTCTGTTCCACGGCATAGATTCCAGTAAGATTGTTTAATTTTTTTTAAACATATGTTGACGCTAGAAGACAGGGTCTCAGTGGGACTCCTTTTATCTTTATGGAATCAAGGGTTAATATCTCCTGAGGGGGATTGTTGAACAGTGGGGTGTAATCATATTGGTTTATATGATTTTTGCTGCTTTCTGTGTGCGTGATGTTTTTTGGGCTCACAGGCTTATACGGAACGTACAGGTTATTTACTTGAGAGCTGCACAGTTTTATTAAGCTTGGCATGCTTTTCCATTAGCAGGGGCGGTCCTGCATGGCGCACCGTGTGACCGGGTGTGGTCACGTTTTTCATTTCCTATTCCTGACCAAGTGACTATGGAGAGGAGCGAGCTTTCTCTATATTGTCTGGGTCATAGTAGATGATGAGTGCCCCAGCCATTGGGGGTTTAAGGTGTCTGTTTTTCTCTAATTTAAATAGGGTTTCCCTAGTAATGGAGTATTCTGAATTTTTTTTAGAGGGTGATCCCTCTACAACAGAATTTGATATCTGTGTATATTGCGAGGAGGCCCGGGTAGTCCAGCCCTCTCAATTATGTTCCGTATGCTGCATTAGGGTTTTTTCTTTTACAAGATATAACGAGTCCACGGATTTCATCCTTACTTATGGGATTACGCCTCCTGGTCAGCAGGAAGTGGCAAAGAGCACCACAGCAGAGCTGTATATATAGCTCCTCCCTTCCAGTCATTCTCTTTGCCTGTGTTAGTGATAGGAAGAGGTAAAGTGAGGTGTTAGTTCAGATTCTTCAATCAAGAAGTTTTTTATTTTAAAATGGTGCCAGTGAGTACTATTTTTCTCAGGGAGAAATCGTCACTTAATCCTAAGAGGAGTGGATACGTCTTATTTTTCTGCCCTGATGATGTTGATCTTAGCAAACATTACCTAAGATCCTGCTGGTTTTCACAGAGCAGTTGAGGATAAGGTAAAATAAATATCTTCAGTGTGGAGAACCGTGCCATGCTACAAGCAGCATTGAGGTATGTTAAGTCATTTGTTTCTGGGGAGACTTGATGCATCAGGCTGACATTATTCCCTATCTGGGGAGGGGTAATCAGTATGCACGATATGTATGTAAATGGTGTACCTGGTATTCCCTTTATATTGATTGCTAAATATTTTTAAGGATATCTTTAAGTTATATTCAGTGTGGGCTAGACGCTGGGAGATGCGGTTGCTTGCTAAGGGCTGTCATTGCCATTTCATTATAACTGACCTGAGGGAGTACGGTTTTCTTTACTGTATTTACACTTTGTAATTGAGGTGTATGTAAGAGGGGCACATGGCTTTTAATACTTTATTTAGGAACCGACATGTTTGTTTTACTTTACTACCCATGCGGGTCTCAGTAAAGCTAGAGTTACGCCCACAGTGAGTGGGTCTAATTTTACGCGGATCGGATAGACGGCAAGGTCCTGGGCTCCGGTGGGGCCTAAGTTGTTTTTGGCAAACGAAGAGACTTAAGAGCTACTCAAGCAGGATCAGTGTGTTCTGGGGACAGGTAGGCGCCGCAGCAGAGCTGTGGCGAGGTGCAGGGGCCTGAATTGATAAAAGTTGTTAATTCAATACTTTTGCCTCTGCTGAGGCTTCTTTTGGGAGAAAGGTTCTTCAAGCAGTGGTACCTTCTGTTTAGGTTCCTGTTTTGTCCCTCCCTTATCTGTGTCCTCTGGCTTCGGTGTTGGTTCCCAACAGTTATTGATGATGATCCATGGACTCACTGTGTCATTAGAAAGAAAACAAAATTCATGCTTACCTGATAAATGTATTTATTTCTTGACACGGTGAGTCCATGGCCCGCCTTGTATTCAGACAGTTTCTTTTTATATAAACCTCAGGCACCTCTGCACCTTGTGTTACTTCCTTTCTCTCGTTTCCCTTTGGTCGAATGACTGGTGGATGTGGGTAGGGGAGTGATATTTAACAGCTTTGCTGTGTTGCTTTTTGCCTCCTCCTGCTGGCCAGGAGTCATATTCCCAACAATAATTGATGATGATCCGTGGACTCACTGTGTCAAGAAGTAAATAAATTTATCAGGTAAGCATAAATGTTGTTTCTCCTGTTAAGTGTAGTCAGTCCACGGGTCATCCATTACTTATGGAATATATCTCTTCCTAACAGGAAACTGCAAGAGAATTACCCAGCAGAGCTGCTATATAGCTCCTCCCCTGACCTATCATACTCAGTCATTCTCTTGCAGCCTAACTAAAAAGGAAGCTGTGAGAGATCTGTGGTGTTTTTTAACTTAGTTTATTTCTACAATCAAAAGTTTGTTATTTTTAAATGGCACCGGAGTGTGCTGTTTATTCTCAGGCAGCATTAGAAGAAGAATCTGCCTGGGTTTTTTTCTATGGTCTTAGCAGACGTAACTAAGATCCACTGGCTGTTTCTCATCTGAGGAGTGAGGTAACTTCAGAGAAGGGGAATAGCATGCAGGGCTCCCCTGCAACAAATGAGGTATGTGCAGTAATTTATTTTCTGAGGAATGGAATTGACTGAGAAAATACTGCTGATACCATTATAAAGTAAGTTCAGCCTTAAATGCAGCGATAGCGACTGGTATCAGGCTGATGTGTGTGTGTGTTTACACTGAATGTATTTTTCTAAGGAATGGAATTGACTCTGAAAATACTGTTAATACTGAAATAATGTATGAGCCTTAACTGCAGTAAAAACGACTGGTAGCAGGCTTATTAATAATAATACATAACTTTCAAATGTATGTTTAAAACGTTTACTGGCTTGTTAATCGTTTTTGTGAGGTACTTGGTGATAAAACTTATTAGGGCATGATTTTTACCACATGGCCATTTTTGTTTTCTGCATAGAAACAGTTTCTGAGCTTCCCCACTGTTGTAATATGAGTGGGAGGGGCCTATTTTAGCGCTTTTTTGCGCAGTAAAAATTCAGTCACAATCTGTCTACTTCATCCTCCATGATCCAGATCGTCTCTAGAGAGCTCAGGGGTCTTCAAAATCCATTTTGAGGGAGGTAATCAGGCACAGCAGTCCTGTGACAGTGTATTTGACTGTGAGAAAAACGTTAATTATATAATTGTTATCCGTTTTTGGGTATTAAGGGGTTAATCATCCATTTGCTGGTGGGTGCAATCCTTTGCTAACTTAATACATTTACTGTGAAAAATTGGTTGCTATAACTATTTTTAATCATTGTTATTTCAACTGTGTCAGTTTTTCTGTGCTTCTTAAAGGCACAGTAGCGTTTTTTATATTGCTTGTAAATTAATTTTGAAAAGTATTTCCAAGTTTGCTAGTCTCATTGCTAGTTTGTTTAAAATGTCTGACTCCGATGAATCTCTTTGTTCACTATGTTTAAAGGCCAATGTGGAGCCCAATAGAAATTTGTGTACTAATTGCATTGATGCTACTTTAAATAAAAGTCAATCTTTACATGTAAAGAAATTATCACCAGACGACGAGGGGGAAGTTATGCCGACTAACTCTCCTCACGTGTCAGTACCTTCGCCTCCCGCTCAGGAGGTGCGTGATTTTGTGGCGCCAAGTACATCAGGGAGGCCCTTACAAATCACTTTGCAAGACATGGCTACTGTTATGACAGAAGTATTATCTAAGTTGCCAGAATTAAGAGGCAAGCGCGATAGCTCTGGGTTAAGGATAGAGCGCGCGGATGAGATGAGAGCCATGTCAGATACTGCGTCACAGTTTGCAGAACGTGAGGACGGAGAGCTTCATTCTGTGGGTGACGGATCTGATCCAGGGAGACTGGATTCAGAGATTTCCAATTTTAAATTTAAGCTAGAGAACCTCCGCAAATTGCTAGGGGAGGTATTAGCGGCTCTGAATGATTGTAACACGGTTGCAATTCCAGAGAAATTATGTAGGTTGGATAGATACTATGCGGTACCGGTGTGTACTGACGTATTTCCTATACCAAAAAGGCTTACAGAGATTATTAGCAAGGAGTGGGATAGACCGGGTGTGCCTTTTACCCCTCCTCCCATATTTAGGAAAATGTTTCCTATTGACGCCACCACACGAGACTTATGGCAGACGGTCCCTAAGGTGGAGGGAGAAGTTTCTACTTTAGCTAAGCGTACCACTATCCCGGTGGAGGATAGTTGTGCCTTTTCAGATCCAATGGATAAAAAATTAGAGGGTTACCTTAAGAAAATGTTTGTTCAACAAGGTTTTATTTTACAGCCCCTCGCATGCATTGCGCCTGTCACTGCTGCGGCAGCATTCTGGTTTGAGTCTCTGGAAGAGGCCATTCGCTCAGCTCCATTGGATGAAATAATCAACAAGCTTAAGACACTTAAGCTAGCTAACGCATTTGTTTCTGATGCCGTTGTGCATTTAACCAAACTTACGGCTAAGAACTCCGGATTCGCCATCCAAGCGCGCAGAGCGCTATGGCTTAAATCCTGGTCAGCTGACGTGACTTCTAAATCTAAATTGCTTAATATTCCTTTCAAAGGGCAGACCTTATTCGGGCCCGGCTTGAAAGAAATTATTGCTGACATTACGGGAGGTAAGGGCCATGCTCTACCTCAGGACAGGGCCAAATCAAAGGCCAAACAGTCTAATTTTCGTGCCTTTCGTAACTTCAAGGCAGGAGCAGCATCAACTTCCTCCGCTCCAAAACAGGAAGGAGCTGTTGCTCGTTACAGACAGGGCTGGAAAGTTAACCAGTCCTGGAACAGGGGCAAGCAGGCCAAGAAACCTGCTGCTGCCCCCAAAACAGCATGAAGAGAGGGCCCCCTATCCGGAAACGGATCTAGTGGGGGGCAGACTTTCTCTCTTCGCCCAGGCTTGGGCAAGAGATGTCCAGGATCCCTGGGCGTTGGAGATCATATCTCAGGGATATCTCCTGGACTTCAAAACTTCTCCTCCACGGGGGATATTTCATCTTTCAAGGTTATCAGCAAACCAAATGAAAGAGGCGTTTCTACGCTGTGTACAAGACCTCTTACTAATGGGGGTAATCCACCCAGTTCCGCGGACGGAACACGGGCAGGGATTCTATTCAAACCTATTTGTGGTTCCCAAGAAAGAAGGAACCTTCAGGCCAATCTTGGACTTAAAAATCCTAAACAAATTTCTCAGAGTTCCATCATTCAAAATGGAAACTATTCGAACCATCCTTCCCATGATCCAAGAGGGTCAGTACATGACCACAGTGGACTTAAAGGATGCCTACCTTCACATACCGATTCACAAGGACCATTACCGGTATCTGAGATTTGCCTTCCTAGACAGGCATTACCAGTTTGTAGCTCTTCCCTTCGGATTAGCTACGGCTCCAAGAATCTTTACAAAAATTCTAGGATCACTTCTGGCGGTACTAAGACCGCGAGGCATAGCGGTGACTCCGTACCTAGACGACATTCTGATACAAGCGTCAAGTTTTCAAACTGCCAAGTCTCATACAGAGATAGTTCTGGCATTTCTGAGGTCGCATGGGTGGAAGGTGAACGTGGAAAAGAGTTCTCTATTACCACTTACAAGAGTTCCCTTTCTAGGGACTCTTATAGATTCTGTAGAGATGAAAATTTACTTGACAGAGGCCAGGTTATTAAAACTTCTAAATGCTTGCCGTGTCCTTCACTCCATTCCACACCCGTCAGTAGCTCAGTACATGGAAGTAATCGGCTTAATGGTAGCGGCAGTGGACATAGTGCCATTTGCGCGCCTGCATCTCAGACCGCTGCAATTGTGCATGCTAAGTCAGTGGAACAGGGATTACTCAGATTTGTCCCCCCTACTAAATCTGGATCAAGAGACCAGAGATTCTCTTCTATGGTGGCTTTCTCGGCCACATCTGTCCAAGGGGATGACCTTTCGCAGGCCAGATTGGACGATTGTAACAACAGACGCCAGCCTTCTAGGCTGGGGAGCAGTCTGGAATTCCCTGAAAGCTCAGGGATTATGGACTCAGGAGGAGAAACTCCTCCCAATAAATATTCTGGAGTTAAGAGCAATATTCAGTGCTCTCCTAGCTTGGCCTCAGTTAGCAACTCTGAGGTTCATCAGATTTCAGTCGCACAACATCACGACTGTGGCTTACATCAACCATCAAGGGGGAACCAGAAGTTCCCTAGCAATGTTGGAAGTCTCAAAGATAATTCGCTGGGCAGAGTCTCACTCTTGCCACCTGTCAGCGATCTACATCCCAGGCGTGGAGAACTGGGAGGCGGATTTTCTAAGTCGCCAGACTTTTCATCCGGGGGAGTGGGAGCTTCATCCTGAGGTCTTTGCTCAACTGATTCGTCGTTGGGGCAAACCAGATCTGGATCTCATGGCGTCTCGTCAGAACGCCAAGCTTCCTTGTTACGGATCCAGGTCCAGGGACCCGGGAGCGGTGCTGATAGATGCTCTGACAGCCCCTTGGGTCTTCAACATGGCTTATGTGTTTCCACCATTCCCGATGCTTCCTCGTTTGATTGCCAAGATCAAACAGGAGAGAGCTTCGGTGATTCTGATAGCGCCTGCGTGGCCACGCAGGACCTGGTATGCAGACCTAGTGGTCATGTCGTCCTGTCCACCGTGGTCTCTGCCTCTGAGACAGGACCTTCTAATTCAGGGTCCTTTCAAACATCCAAATCTAATTTCTCTGAGGCTGACTGCATGGAGATTGAACGCTTGATTCTATCAAAGCGTGGCTTCTCGGAGTCGGTTATTGATACCTTAATACAGGCTAGGAAGCCTGTTACCAGAAAAATTTACCATAAGATATGGCGTAAATATTTACATTGGTGCGAATCCAAGAGTTACTCATGGAGTAAGGTTAGGATTCCTAGGATATTGTCCTTTCTACAAGAGGGTTTAGAAAAGGGCTTATCTACTAGTTCGTTAAAGGGACAGATTTCTGCTCTGTCTATTCTTCTACACAAACGTCTGGCTGAAGTTCCAGACGTTCAGGCTTTCTGTCAGGCTTTAACTAGGATTAAGCCTGTGTTTAAGTCTGTTGCTCCGCCGTGGAGCTTAAACTTAGTTCTTAATGTTCTTCAAGGCGTTCCATTTGAACCCCTTCATTCCATTGATATCAAGCTGTTATCTTGGAAAGTTCTGTTTTTGATGGCTATTTCCTCGGCTTGAAGAGTCTCTGAGTTATCTGCCTTACATTGTGATTCTCCTTATCTGATTTTTCATTCAGACAAGGTAGTCCTGCGTACTAAACCTGGGTTCTTACCTAAGGTAGTTACTAACAGGAATATCAATCAAGAGATTGTTGTTCCATCTCTGTGTCCTAACCCTTCTTCAAAGAAGGAACGACTTTTGCATAATCTGGACGTAGTCCGTGCCCTGAAATTCTATTTGCAGGCAACTAAGGATTTTCGTCAAACTTCTTCCCTGTTTGTCGTTTACTCTGGAAAGAGGAGAGGTCAAAAGGCTTCGGAGCATAATACGCTTAGCCTATGAGACTGCTGGACAGCAGCCTCCTGAAAGGATTACAGCTCATTCTACTAGAGCTGTGGCTTCCACCTGGGCCTTTAAAAATGAGGCCTCTGTTGAACAGATTTGCAAGGCTGCGACTTGGTCTTCGCTTCACACTTTTTCAAAATTTTACAAATTTGACACTTTTGCTTCGTCGGAGGCTATTTTTGAGAGAAAGGTACTTCAGGCAGTGGTTCCTTCTGTTTAATGTTCCTGCCTTGTCCCTCCCTTCATCCGTGTACTTTAGCTTTGGTATTGGTATTCCATAAGTAATGGATGACCCGTGGACTGACTACACTTAACAGGAGAAAACATAATTTATGCTTACCTGATAAATTCCTTTCTCCTGTAGTGTAGTCAGTCCACGGCCCGCCCTGTTTTTACGGCAGGTCTAAATTTTAATTAAACTCCAGTCACCACTGTACCCTATGGTTCCTCCTTTCTCGTCTGCTTTAGTCGAATGACTGAGTATGATAGGTGAGGGGAGGAGCTATATAGCAGCTCTGCTGGGTAATTCTCTTGCAGTTTCCTGTTAGGAAGAGATATATTCCATAAGTAATGGATGACCCGTGGACTGACTACACTACAGGAGAAAGGAATTTATCAGGTAAGCATAAATTATGTTTTTTGTTATGGCTCTGACTGCGTTCAGGCCTGTGTATTGTTCTGATGCTTTTTCCAGGGGTTTTTGGATCATGCCCTTCTGGTCTTTGCATCGGAATTCCTTTGTTCCTATGCATGAGGTCATTAAGTCTCAATATTACTTCTGAGTGCAGAAGTCTCTGAGTTTATGGGTCTTACAATGCGACCCTCCTTATCAGGTGTTGCATGATAGTAAGGCTGTCCTACAAAACTAGTTACCTTCTGATTTTTGAACACAGAAGATAGAGTGGTTACAGCTCTGCACCTTTATTGACCCCAATTGTAGCTTCTGCACAACACATGGTCACACAAGGGTGTTATCCCGATTGTGGTTTTAAGCAGATGTCACTGGGGTGAACCTGGGGTTGACGGAGTCCTTTTCTGGTCTGTAGAAGATTACTAACGGGTGTTGCAGGGCATGTGTACATCTCCTGCAGTGCTGTCATTTTCACTCTCACTTCCCTGCTGCTGTTTTATGATCAGAACACGGGATACGTGGGAGCTTCCTCCGCCAGATTATTTTATGACAATCAAGTTGAGCAGACCCCTCCCTCCCAGTGGGATATAAAGACAAAACATTTGGGGGCTGCAGAAACTGTCTGAAGACCCTCCTTAGTGACCATGGTAACCATTTAAACAAAGGCTGTTCAGAGGCAGGACTTTATGTTCATTAATGGGAAGAGAGTCCACGAGCATGGATGAATGTTAGAGTCCGGAGATGCAGGGAGTGTTGTCTCTGCAAAACCATCCCGACTCATATTAACAGCTCCATAAGCAATCAGCGTTGACAAGTTTTGCTGCCTGCTTTCTGCACTCAAGTTCATGTCAGGAGCGATGCTACTACCCTGTCACACTTGAAAGGCCGTGTTCCTGTTCCACGGCATAGATTCTGGTAAGACTGTTTCATTTATACACATATGATAACGCAAGAAGACAGGGTCACATTGTGTCTCCTTTTATCTATATAGAATCAAGGGTTAAAGGGACATAATACTCATATGCTAAATCACTTGAAACTGATGCAGTATAACTGTAAAAAAAAGCTGACAAGAAAATATCACCTGAGCATCTCTATGTAAAAAAAGAAGATATTTTACCTCACAATCTCCTCAGCTCAGCAGAGTAAGGGCTGTGTAAAAAGTTATACTCAATTGCTGTCCAGCTGCAGGTACAAAAAAAAGACATGAACAGCAGCCAATCGGCATCAACAGTGCTGAGGTCATGAACTTTCTTACTGTGATCTCATGAGATTTCACTTAACTCTCATGAGATTTCATCGTAGACTTCCTTAAACTGAATAGGGAAATAAGATGAGAGTGCACGTAAGCTCACCACTCCCTTAGCTGTCCCAGGACAGACATACTGATGCTTTATTAGCCATATCCGATGTACCCTCACAATGTTCTGAGTTGGGGGTGAGGGATTTGCTGTCTGAGGGAGAAATTTCTGATTCAGGAAAGATGTTCCCTCAGACAGATATGACAGCTTTTAAATTTAAACTAGAACACCTCCGCTTATTGGTCAGGGAGGTTTTAGTGACTCTGGATGATTGTGACCCTATTGTAGTTCCAGAGAAATTGTGTAAAATGGACAGATTTCTAGAGGTTCCTGCCTACACTGATGTTTTTCCGGTCCCTAAGAGGATTTCGGACATTGTTACTAAGGAGTGGGATAGACCAGGTATTCCGTTTGCTCCCCCTCCTACTTTTAAGAAAATGTTTCCCATATCAGACACCATGCGGGACTCGTGGCAGACGGTCCCTAAGGTGGAGGGAGCTATTTATACCCTGGCTAAGCGTACAACTATACCTATTGAGGACAGTTGTGCTTTCAAAGATCCTATGGATAAAAAATTAGAGGGTCTTCTAAAGAAAATATTTGTTCATCAGGGTTTTCTTCTCCAACCTATAGCGTGCATTGTTCCTGTAACTACTGCAGCTGCTTTTTGGTTTGAGGCTCTGGAGGAGGCTCTTCAGGTTGAGACCCCATTAGGGGTCTCAAGCTAGCTAATTCTTTCATTACAGATGCCGCTTTTCAACTGGCTAAATTAGTGGCAAAGAATTCAGGTTTTCCCATTTTAGCGCGTAGAGCGTTATGGCTTAAGTCCTGGTCTGCTGATGTGTCATCAAAATCTAAGCTATTAGCCATCCCTTTCAAGGGTAAGACCCTATTCGGGCCTGAACTGAAAGAGATCATTTCAGACATCACTGGAGGGTAGGCTATGCCCTTCCTCAGGATAAGACAAATAAGATGAGGACCAAACAAAATAATTTTCGTTCCTTTCGGATCTTCAAAGGTGGTCCCTCTACCTCTTCCCCTGCTGCAAAGCAAGAGGGGAATTTTGCTCAATCCAAGTCAGTCTGGAGACCTAACCAGACTTGGAACAAAGGTAAACAGGCCAAGAAGCCCGCTGCTGCCACCAAGACAGCATGAAGAGGTAGCCCCCAATCCAGGACCGGATCTAGTAGGGGGGAGACTTTCTCTCTTTGCTCAGACTTGGGCAAGAGACTTCAGGACTCCTGTGCTTTAGAAATCGTAACCCAGGGGTATCGTCTAGATTTCAAAGATTTTCCTCCAAGGGGGAGATTCAATCTTTCTCAATTGTCTGTAAACCAGACAAAAAGAGAGGCGTTCTTACGCTGTGTAGAAGTCCTTTTTACCATGGGAGTGATCTGCCCAGTTTTGAAAACAGAACAGGGGCAGGGGTTCTACTCCAATCTGTTTGTGGTTCCCAATAAAGAGGGAACCTTCAGACCAATTTTAGATCTCAAGATCCTAAACAAATTCCTCAGAGTCCCATCCTTCAAGATGGAGACCATTCGGACTATTTTACCAATGATCCAGGAGGGTCAATATATGACCACCATGGACTTAAAGGATGCGTATCTACACATCCCTATCCACAAAGATCATCACCAGTTCCTCAGGTTCGTCTTTCTGGACAAGCATTACCAGTTTGTGGCTCTTCCCTTCGGGTTGGCCACAGCTCCCAGATTTTTCACAAAGGTGCTAGGGTCCCTTCTGGCGGTTCTAAGGCCGCGGGGCATAGCAGTGGTGCCTTATCTGGACGATATCTTAATTCAGGCGTCGACTTACCAACTAGCCAAGTCTCACACGGACATTGTGTTGGCTTTTCTAAGATCTCACGGGTGGAAGGTGAACGTAATAAAGAGTTCACTTATCCCTCTCACAAGAGTTCCATTCCTGGGAACTCTGATAGATTCAGTGGATATGAAAAATTTTCTGACGGAGGTCAGGAAATCAAAGATTTTAACCACCTGCCGAGCTCTTCATTCCATTCCTCGGCCGTCAGTGGCTCAGTGTATGGAGGTAATCGGACTAATGGTAGCGGCAATGGACATAGTTCCGTTTGCTCGCTTGCATCTCAGACCACTGCAACTATGCATGCTCAAACAGTGGAATGGGGATTATGCAGATTTATCTCCTCAGATAAATCTGGATCAAGAGACCAGAGACTCTCTTCTTTGGTGGTTGTCACAGGATCATCTGTCCCAGGGAATGTGTTTCCGCAGGCCAGCATGGGTCATAGTGACGACGGACGCCAGCCTATTGGGCTGGGGTGCAGTCTGGAATTCCCTGAAAGCACAGGGTGTGTGGACTCAGGAGGAGGCTCTCCTTCCAATCAATATTCTAGAACTGAGAGCGATATTCAGCGCGCTTCAGGCATGGCCTCAGCTGGCTTCGGCCAGATTCATAAGAGTCCAGTCGGACAATATCACGACTGTAGCATATATCAATCATCAGGGGGGAACAAAGAGTTCTCTAGCGATGATAGAGGTTACCAAAATAATTTGATGGGCAGAGACTCACTCTTGCCATCTATCAGCAATCTATATCCCAGGAGTGGAGAACTGGGATGCGGATTTTCTAAGTCGTCAGACTTTTCATCCGGGGGAGTGGGAACTCCATCCAGAGGTGTTTGCACAATTGATTCAGCAATGGGGCACACCAGAATTGGATCTGATGGCGTCTCGTCAGAACGCCAAACTTCCTTGTTACAGGTCCAGGTCAAGGGATCCTCAGGCAGTACTGATAGATGCTCTAGCAGTACCCTGGTCGTTCAACCTGGCTTATGTGTTTCCACCATTTCCTCTCCTTCCTCGTTTGATTGCCAGAATCAAACAGGAGAGAACTCCGGTGATTTTGATAGCACCTGCGTGGCCACGCAGGACTTGGTATTTAGACCTGGTGGACATGTCATCTCTTCGACCATGGACTCTGCCACTGAGACAGGACCTTCTGATTCAAGATCCGTTCCAGCATCCAAATCTTGTTTCTCTGCGGCTGACTGCTTGGAGATTGAACGCTTGATTTTATCCAAGATGGGTTTCTCTGAGTCGGTCATAGATACCTTGATTCAGGCTCGAAAGCCTGTCACTAGGAAAATTTATCATAAGATATGGCGTAAATATCTTTATTGGTGCGAATCCAAAGGTTACTCATGGAGTAAGATCAGGATTCCTAGGATTTTTTCCTTTCTCCAAGAAGGATTGGAGAAAGGGCTATCAGCTAGTTCCTTAAAGGGACAGATATCTGCTTTATCAATTCTACTGCACAAGCGTCTGGCAGATGTTCGACGTTCAGTCGTTCTGTCAGGCTTTAGTTAGAATCAAGCCTGTGTTTAAACCTGTTGCTCCGCCATGGAGTTTGAATTTAGTTCTTAAAGTTCTTCAAGGGGTTCGGTTTGAACCTATGCATTCCATAGATATTAAGCTTCTATCTTGGAAAGTTCTGTTTTTAGTTGTTATCTCTTCGGCTCGAAGAGTTTCTGAACTATCTGCATTGCAATGCCACTTGCCTTATCTTGTTTTTCATGCTGATAAGGTGGTTTTGCGTACCAAACCTGGATTCCTTCCTAAGGTTGTTACTAATGGGAATATCAATCAGGAAATTGTTGTTCCTTCTCTGTGTCCTAATCCTTCCTCTAAGAAGGAGCTTATGTTGCACAACTTGGATGTGGTTCGTGCTTTGAAGTTTTACTTGCAAGCAACCAAAGATTTCCGTCAAACATCTTCTTTGTTGTCTATTCTGGAAAACGTAGAGGTCAAAAAGCTACGGCTACCTCTCTCTTTCTTTTTGGCTGAAAAGCATCATCCGTTTGGCATACGAGACTGCTGGACAGCAACCTCCTGAAAGGATTACAGCTCACTCTACTAGAGCGGTGGCTTCTACTTGGGCTTTTAAAAATGATGCTTCTGTTGAACAGATTTGTAAGGCTGCGACTTGGTCTTCGCTTCATACCTTTTTCAAATTTTACAAATTTGATATTTTTGCTTCTTCGGAGGCTATTTTTGGGAGAAAAGTTCTTCAAGCAGTGGTGCCTTCTGTTTAACCATCTGTCTTGTCCCTCCCGTTCATCCGTGTCCTGTAGCTTTGGTATTGTATCCCACAAGTAAAAGATGAATCCATTGATTCGTCGTACCTTATAGAAGAAAAGTAAATTTATGCTTACCTGATAAATTAATTTCTTCTATGGTACGACGAGACCACGGCCTGCCCTGTCATTTTAAGACAGATTATATTTTTTTGATTTTAAACTTCAGTCACCTCTGCACCTTTTAGTTTCTCCTTTTTCTTCCTGTACCTTCGGTCGAATGACTGGGGGGTGGAGCTAAGGGAGGAGCTATATAGACAGCTCTGCTGTGGTGCTCTTTGCCGCTTCCTGTTAGCAGGAGGATAATATCCCACACGTAAAGGATGAATCCGTGGACTCGTCGTACCATAGAAGAAATTAATTTATCAGGTAAGCATAAATTTACTTTTTTACCTCTGTGATTGCCTTGTATTTAAGCCTTTGCAGACAGCCTCCTTATCTAAGTGCCTTTGACTGACATGCAGTGTAGTCAATCAGTGAAGACTCTTAAATAACTTCACGGGAGTGAGCACAATGTTATCTATATGACACATGTCAACTAGCACAGTCTAACTGTGAAAAACTTTCAAAATGCTCTGAGCTAGGAGGAAGCGGTTTTCAACTGTTCAGAAATCAGTTTGAGTCTACCTAGGTTTAGCTTTTCAAAAATACCACCAAGGGAACAAAGCAAATTTGATGATAAAAGTAAATTGGAAAGTTGTTTAAAATTGCATGCCCTATCTGAATCATGAAAGTTTAGTTTTGACTTTACTGTCCCTTTAAGTATAACTCACACTTCCCATAGTGAAGATCAACTATTTAATCCTTTAATGGGTACTTTTCCCTGCAAGCATGGATTGGGGCTATGCTGTGTCCATGTCAATCTCTTTAGTAAGAGTAAATTACAGGATAGCAGGCTCTCTCTGCCTACGACAACGCTCTCTTTACCAATGACTGGATAACATTTTCTCTCTACCCTGGCCGTGACATTGCTCTCTATCCCCATTACTGAATAGCAGGTTCTCTCTGACAATTACTGTGGCAATGCTGCCCCCCCCCCCCCCCCCCACATTTCTAGATAGCAGTCTCTCTCTGCCCATGGCTGTGACAACGCTCTCTTTCACTGTTGCTGGATAGCAGCCTCTCTCTGCCCATGGCTGTGACAACGCTCTCTTTCACTGTTGCTGGATAG
This sequence comes from Bombina bombina, assembly GCF_027579735.1. NCBI lineage: Eukaryota > Metazoa > Chordata > Amphibia > Anura > Bombinatoridae > Bombina > Bombina bombina. The sequence continues at coordinate 8,789 of NW_026512494.1, read as the reverse complement.
CAGTCTCTCTGCCCATGGCTGTGACAATGCTCTCTTTCACTGTTGCTGGATAGCAGTCTCTCTCTCTGCCCATGGCTGTGACAACGCTATCTTTCACTGTTGCTGGATAGCAGTCTCTCTGCCCATGGCTGTGACAACGCTCTCACTGATGCTGGATAATAGTCTATCTCTCATGGCAGTGACATGCCCATGAATGTGAGTGTGAAACAGACTGAGATGTGCTGGCAGAAAGTCACCAGCAGTGGCCACCAGTAACTAAGAAATGACATTATGTGTAGATGCTGAGAGCACACGCCTGCGCAATAAATGTATATAACCTGATTAATAGGGAATGACTTGCTTGATTCCTTACATCGCTTGCCAGACCCACATGGGTTACAATAAGCTGTGGGCGGAAGCTCTGGTAATGAAGGCAGTAGGGAGGGGGTCACGTATTAGTGTAGGATAGGGATAAATGCTTTGAGGAAATACCACATCCTTCTGCTTCAGAACACAAAAGGGGCTGTCACATAGTCCCCTCCGCAGGGAGTATTTGTCAGTCTAGGGTTTCCTCTCCTTCAGATCAGTGCTTCATTCCCCTAGATGTGGGATTAGTCACTCAGCCCTGAGGTCTAGAGCAGCTGGAATTGCACAAGGAGCTGGGGGGGGGGGGGAGTCGTGCCATTGGTTTATTTAATAAATATCTGACCAGTCATGTACAGCACAGGGAGATGTATACTGTCAGCTGTCACGCACATGTCCCTGTACCACTCCCTGGTACCTAACACAATACATCTCTTGGACTTGGTTGAATTAGTTTATACTAGTGGGTGTGGTGCTGCTCTAGAGGTGGAAATCTGAGGTAGTCAGTGGGAGCATTGCTGGTGCTCTGGACACTAAAATCTGTTACTGATTAGAAAATTGAAAAGGTGGGACCATGTGACGGTCTGAATCCCAATGACTGATTTTACTTTGTATGAGAGATTCAGCAGACACATGATGCGGCTCCCTGTGACTTGTGTGCTCAGCAAGTTGCTAACAGCAGTTCATGCTGCAAACTCCTCCCAGCTGAGAACAAAGACAATCTGTGCAGTACACCCTACCCTTGCAGCAGTATCTGTATATTACACCCTACCCTTGCAGCAGTATCTGTATATTACACCCTACCCTTGCAGCAGTACCTGTATATTACACCCTACCCTTGCAGCAGTACCTGTATATTACACCCTACCCTTGCAGCAGTACCTGTATATTACACCCTACCCTTGCAGCAGTATCTGTATATTACACCATACCCTTGCAACAGTATCTGTATATTACACCCTACCCTTGCAGCAGTACCTGTATATTACACCCTACCCTTGCCGCAGTATCTGTATATTACACCCTACTCTTGCCGCAGTATCTGTATATTACACCCTACTCTTGCAGCAGTACCTGTATATTACACCCTACCCTTGCAGCAGTATCTGTATATTACACCCTACCCTTGCAGCAGTATCTGTATATTACACCCTACCCTTGCAGCAGTATCTGTATATTACACCCTACCCTTGCAGCAGTACCTGTATATTACACCCTACCCTTGCAGCAGTATCTGTATATTACACCCTACCCTTGCAGCAGTATCTGTATATTACACCCTACCCTTGCAGCAGTATCTGTATATTACACCCTCCCCTTGCAGCAGTATCTGTATATTACACCCTACCCTTGCAGCAGTATCTTTATATTACACCCTACCCTTGCAGCAGTATCTGTATATTACACCCTACCCTTGCAGCAGTATCTGTATATTACACCCTACCCTTGCAGCAGTATCTGTATATTACACCCTACCCTTGCAGCAGTATCTGTATATTACACCCTACCCTTGCAGCAGTACCTGTATATTACACCCTACCCTTGCAGCAGTATCTGTATATTACACCCTACCCTTGCAGCAGTATCTGTATATTACACCCTCCCCTTGCAGCAGTATCTGTATATTACACCCTCCCCTTGCAGCAGTATCTGTATATTACACCCTACCCTTGCAGCAGTATCTGTATATTACACCCTCCCCTTGCAGCAGTATCTGTATATTACACCCTACCCTTGCAGCAGTATCTGTATATTACACCCTACCCTTGCAGCAGTACCTGTATATTACACCCTACCCTTGCAGCAGTATCTGTATATTACACCCTACCCTTGCAGCAGTATCTGTATATTACACCCTACCCTTGCAGTAGTATCTGTATATTACACCCTCCCCTTGCAGCAGTATCTGTATATTACACCCTCCCCTTGCAGCAGTATCTGTATATTACACCCTCCCCTTGCAGCAGTATCTTTATATTACACCCTACCCTTGCAGCAGTATCTGTATATTACACCATACCCTTGCAGCAGTATCTGTATATTACACCATACCCTTGCAGCAGTATCTGTATATTACACCCTACCCTTGCAGCAGTATCTGTATATTACACTTTACCCTTGCAGCAGTATCTGTATATTACACCCTACCCTTGCAACAGTATCTGTATATTACACCATACCCTTGCAGCAGTACCTGTATATTACACCCTACCCTTGCAGCAGAATCTGTATATTACACCCTACCCTTGCAGCAGTATCTGTATATTACACCCTACCCTTGCAGCAGTATCTGTATATTACACCCTACCCTTGCAGCAGTACCTGTATATTACACCCTCCCCTTGCAGCAGTATCTGTATATTACACCCTCCCCTTGCAGCAGTATCTGTATATTACACCCTACCCTTGCAGCAGTATCTGTATATTACACCCACCCTTGCAGCAGTATCTGTATATTACACCCTACCCTTGCAGCAGTATCTGTATATTACACCCTACCCTTGCAGCAGTATCTGTATATTACACTCTACCCTTGCAGCAGTATCTGTATATTACACCCTACCCTTGCAGCAGTATCTGTATATTACACCCTACCCTTGCAGCAGTATCTGTATATTACACCCTACCCTTGCAGCAGTATCTGTATATTACACCCTACCCTTGCAGCAGTATCTGTATATTACACCCTACCCTTGCAGCAGTACCTGTATATTACACCCTACCATTGCAGCAGAATCTGTATATTACACCCTACCCTTGCAGCAGTATCTGTATATTACACCCTACCCTTGCAGCAGTACCTGTATATTACACCCTACCCTTGCAGCAGTACCTGTATATTACACCCTACCCTTGCAGCAGTATCTGTATATTACACCCTACCCTTGCAGCAGTATCTGTATATTACACCCTCCCCTTGCAGCAGTATCTGTATATTACACCCTACCCTTGCAGCAGTACCTGTATATTACACCCCTACCCTTGCAGCAGTATCTGTATATTACACCCTACCCTTGCAGCAGTATCTGTATATTACACCCTACCCTTGCAGCAGTATCTGTATATTACACCCTACCCTTGCAGCAGTATCTGTATATTACACCCTACCCTTGCAGCAGTATCTGTATATTACACCCTACTCTTGCAGCAGTACCTGTATATTACACCCTACCCTTGCAGCAGTATCTGTATATTACACCCTACCCTTGCAGCAGTATCTGTATATTACACCCTACCCTTGCAGCAGTATCTGTATATTACACCCTATCCTTGCAGCAGTGTCTGTATATTACACCCTACCCTTGCAGCAGTGTCTGTATATTACACCCTACCCTTGCAGCAGTACCTGTATATTACACCCTATCCTTGCAGCAGTACCTGTATATTACACCCTATCCTTGCAGCAGTACCTGTATATTACACCCTATCCTTGCAGCAGTACCTGTATATTACACCCTACCCTTGCAGCAGTATCTGTATATTACACCCTACCCTTGCAGCAGTATCTGTATATTACACCCTACCCTTGCAGCAGTATCTGTATATTACACCCTACCCTTGCAGCAGTACCTGTATATTACACCCTACCCTTGCAGCAGTATCTGTATATTACACCCTACTCTTGCAGCAGTACCTGTATATTACACCCTACCCTTGCAGCAGTATCTGTATATTACACCCTACCCTTGCAGCAGTATCTGTATATTACACCCTACCCTTGCAGCAGTATCTGTATATTACACCCTACCCTTGCAGCAGTGTCTGTATATTACACCCTACCCTTGCAGCAGTATCTGTATATTACACCCTACCCTTGCAGCAGTATCTGTATATTACACCCTACCCTTGCAGCAGTATCTGTATATTACACCATACCCTTGCAACAGTATCTGTATATTACACCATACCCTTGCAACAGTATCTGTATATTACACCCTACCCTTGCAGCAGTATCTGTATATTACACCCTACCCTTGCAGCAGTATTTGTATATTACACCCTACCCTTGCAGCAGTATTTGTATATTACACCCTACCCTTGCAGCAGTATCTGTATATTACACCCTATCCTTGCTGCAGTATCTTTATATTACACCCTATCCTTGCTGCAGTATCTTTATATTACACCCTACCCTTGCAGCAGTATCTTTATATTACACCCTACCCTTGCAGCAGTATCTGTATATTACACCCTACCCTTGCAGCAGTATCTGTATATTACACCCTACCCTTGCAGCAGTATCTGTATATTAACAACCCTACCCTTGCAGCAGTATCTGTATATTACACCCTACCCTTGCAGCAGTATCTGTATATTACACCCTACCCTTGCAGCAGTATCTGTATATTACACCCTACCCTTGCAGCAGTACCTGTATATTACACCATACCCTTGCAGCAGTACCTGTATATTACACCATACCCTTGCAGCAGTACCTGTATATTACACCCTACCCTTGCCGCAGTATCTGTATATTACACCCTACTCTTGCCGCAGTATCTGTATATTACACCCTACTCTTGCAGCAGTACCTGTATATTACACCCTACCCTTGCAGCAGTATCTGTATATTACACCCTACTCTTGCAGCAGTACCTGTATATTACACCCTACCCTTGCAGCAGTATCTGTATATTACACCCTCCCCTTGCAGCAGTATCTGTATATTACACCCTCCCCTTGCAGCAGTATCTGTATATTACACCCTACCCTTGCAGCAGTATCTGTATATTACACCCTACCCTTGCAGCAGTATCTGTATATTACACCCTACTCTTGCAGCAGTACCTGTATATTACACCCTACCCTTGCAGCAGTATCTGTATATTACACCCTACCCTTGCAGCAGTATCTGTATATTACACCCTACCCTTGCAGCAGTATCTGTATATTACACCCTACCCTTGCAGCAGTATCTGTATATTACACCCTACTCTTGCAGCAGTACCTGTATATTACACCCTACCCTTGCAGCAGTATCTGTATATTACACCCTACCCTTGCAGCAGTGTCTGTATATTACACCCTACCCTTGCAGCAGTGTCTGTATATTACACCCTACCCTTGCAGCAGTATCTGTATATTACACCCTACCCTTGCAACAGTATCTGTATATTACACCCTACCCTTGCAGCAGTATCTGTATATTACACCCTACCCTTGCAGCAGTATCTGTATATTACACCCTACCCTTGCAGCAGTATCTGTATATTACACCCTACCCTTGCAGCAGTATCTGTATATTACACCCTACCCTTGCAGCAGTATCTGTATATTACACCCTACCCTTGCAGCAGTATCTGTATATTACACCCTACCCTTGCAGCAGTATCTGTATATTACACCCTACCCTTGCAGCAGTATCTTTATATTACACCCTACCCTTGCAGCAGTATCTGTATATTACACCCTACCCTTGCAGCAGTATCTGTATATTACACCCTCCCCTTGCAGCAGTATCCTGTATATTACACCCTCCCCTTGCAGCAGTATCTGTATATTACACCCTACCCTTGCAGCAGTATCTGTATAATTTACCACACCCTACCCTTGCAGCAGTATCTGTATATTACACCCTACCCTTGCAGCAGTATCTGTATATTACACCCTACCCTTGCAGCAGTATCTGTATATTACACCCTACCCTTGCAGCAGTATCTGTATATTACACCCTACCCTTGCAGCAGTATCTGTATATTACACCCTACCCTTGCAGACAGTATCTGTATATTACACCCTAACCCTTGCAGCAGTATCCTGTATATTACACCCTACACTTGCAGCAGTATCTGTAAATTACACCCTACCCTTGCAGCATGTAGTCTGTATATTAACACCCTTCCCCTTGCAGCAGTATCTGTATATTACACCCTACCCTTGCAGCAGTATCTGTATATTACACCCTACCCTTGCAGCAGTACTCTGTATATTACACCCTACCCTTGCAGCAGTATCTGTATATTACACCCTACCCTTGCAGCAGTATCTGTATATTACACCCTACCCTTGCAGCAGTATCTGTATATTACACCCTACCCTTGCAGCAGTATCTGTATATTACACCCTACCCTTGCAGCAGTATCTTTATATTACACCCTACCCTTGCAGCAGTATCTGTATATTACACCCTACCCTTGCAGCAGTATCTGTATATTACACCCTACCCTTGCAGCAGTATTTGTATATTACACCCTACCCTTGCAGCAGTATCTGTATATTACACCCTATCCTTGCTGCAGTATCTTTATATTACACCCTATCCTTGCTGCAGTATCTTTATATTACACCCTACCCTTGCAGCAGTATCTTTATATTACACCCTACCCTTGCAGCAGTATCTGTATATTACACCCTACCCTTGCAGCAGTATCTGTATATTACACCCTACCCTTGCAGCAGTATCTGTATATTACACCCTACCCTTGCAGCAGTATCTGTATATTAACACCTACCCTTGCAGCAGTATCTGTTATTACACCCTACCCTTGCAGCAGTATCTGTATATTACACCCTACCCTTGCAGCAGTACCTGTATATTACAACATACCTTGCAGCAGTACCTGTATATTACACCATACCCTTGGCAGCAGTACTGTATATTACACCCTACCCTTGCCGCAGTATCTGTATATTACACCCTACTCTTGCCGCAGTATCTGTATATTACACCCTACTCTTGCAGCAGTACCTGTATATTACACCCTACCCTTGCAGCAGTATCTGTATATTACACCCTTACTCTTGCAGCAGTACCTGTATATTACACCTACCCTTGCAGCAGTATCTGTATATTACACCCTCCCCTGCAGCAGTATCTGTATATTACACCCTCCCCTTGCAGCAGTATCTGTATATTACACCCTACCCTTGCAGCAGTATCTGTATATTACACCCTACCCTTGCAGCAGTATCTGTATATTACACCCTACCCTTGCAGCAGTATCTGTATATTACACCCTACCCTTGCAGCAGTATCTGTATATTACACCCTACCCTTGCAGCAGTATCTGTATATTACACCCTACCCTTGCAGCAGTATCTGTATATTACACCCTACCCTTGCAGCAGTATCTGTATATTACACCCTACCCTTGCAGCAGTATCCTGTATATTACACCCTACCCCTTGCAGCAGTATCTGTATATTACACCCTACCCTTGCAGCAGTATCTGTATATTACACCCTACCCTTGCAGCAGTATCTGTATATTACACCCTACCCTTGCAGCAGTATCTGTATATTACACCCTACCCTTGCAGACTGTATCTGTATATTACACCCACCCTTGCAGCAGTATCTGTATATTACACCCTACCCTTGCAGCAGTATCTGTATATTACACCCTACCCTTGCAGCAGTATCTGTATATTACACCCTACCCTTGCAGCAGTATCTGTATATTACACCCCTACCCTTGCAGCAGTATCTGTATATTACACCCTATCTCTTGCCGCAGTATCTGTATATTACACCCTACCCTTGCAGCAGTATCTGTATATTACACCCTACCCTTGCAGCAGTATCTTATATATTACACCCTACCCTTGCAGCAGTATCTGTATATTACACCCTACCCTTGCAGCAGTATCTGTATATTACACCCTACCCTTGCAGCAGTATCTGATATTACACCCTACCCTTGCTGCAGTATCTTGTATATTACACCCTACCCTGCAGCAGGTATCTGTATATTAACCCTACCCTTGCAGCAGTGTCTGTATATTACACCCTCCCCCTTGCAGCAGTATCTGTATATTACACCCTACCCTTGCAGCAGTATCTGTATATTACACCCTACCCTTGCAGCAGTATCTGTATATTACACCCTACCCTTGCAGCAGTATCTGTATATTACACCATACCCTTGCAACAGTATCTGTATATTACACCATACCCTTGCAACAGTATCTGTATATTACACCCTACCCTTGCAGCAGTATCTGTATATTACACCCTACCCTTGCAGCAGTATCTGTATATTACACCCTACCCTTGCAGCAGTATCTGTATATTACACCTCCCCTTGCAGCAGTATCTGTATATTACACCCTCCCCTTGCAGCAGTATCTGTATATTACACCCTCACCCCCCTTGCAGCGTATCTGTATATTACACCCTCCCCTTGCAGCAGTATCTGTATATTACACCCTACTCCCTTGCACGCAGTATCTGTATATTACCACCCATACCCCTTTGCAGCAGTATCTGTATATTACACCATACCCTTGCAGCAGTATCTGTATATTACCACCTACCCCTTGCAGCAGTATCTGTATATTACCCTACCCTTGCAGTCAGAATCTGTACTATTAACACCCTACCCGTGGCAGCAGTATCTGTATATTCACCCTACCCTCTGCAGGCAGTATCTGTATATTACACCTACCTCTGCAGCAGTATCTGTATATTACACCTACCCTTTCAGCAGTATCAGTATATTACACCCT